>NW_026057580.1:114946445-114985680 GCF_023721935.1 Panthera uncia | reverse complement strand
GCACACACACAGGCAGGAGAACACTGGGACACGTGCACACACACAGGCAGGAGAACACTGGGACACGTGCACACACACACACACAGGAAGGAAAACACTGGGACATGTGCACACACACAGGCAGGAGAACACTGGGACATGTAAAGAGACACAGGCAGGAAAACACTGGGACACATCCACACACACAGCCAGGAGAACACTGGGACACATGCACACACACAAGCATGCTTATCCAGACACACATGCAAATGCAGGCACATGTACGCACTCATACTGCACACAAGAACATGTCTACACACATGTGTACATGTGTGCACAAAAATACAGTCATTCACGCAGACATATATACGCGCACACACAGAGGCACACACATCTGCAGGCATATGTACATGCTTACGTGTGTGTGTGCATGAGAAACACTGGGCCCAAACCTAGGACGAGACCCTAAACCTTCATATCCCAGATGTGTTTCTGAGCCCTTGCAAGCCTGAGTTGCCTCACCTCTAAACTTACCGGTGAGACCAAGGTCAATGATTTTCAATTCCATCAGTTTCATACAGGTGCTTAAGGAGTTTTAAAGATGTTTCACCTAAAGAAAGTATGACTATTTGGGGACAGTCTGGGTGGCTCAGTGGGTTAAGCATCTGATCTCAGCTCAGGTCATGATCTCATGGTTCACAGGTTCCAGCCCCGCGTCAAGCTCTGTGCTGACAGCTCGGAGCCTGGAGCCTGCTTCCGATTCTGTGTCTCCCTCTCTCTGCCCCTCCACCACTCATGCTCTGTCTCTCTGTCTCTCTGTCTCTCTCTCAAACATAAATAAACATTAAAAAAATTTTAAACAATAAAGTTTGACCATTTTTAAAAATGGAAATAATAAAAAGGGTACATACAAAAGCTTTATCTCGTAAAACGTAACACACTGAGGATGGCTAATGCATGAACTTACACTGTTAACTAACTCAGTTTTTACAGGAATCAGAAACACAGCTTTTCCAAATATTTTCCTGTGAATTTCTGTGACGTTCTTGTAATCACGTCTTTGTTAGAAAGCCTACAGCCCCACACTAGTCCTTCTTTTCCCTCTGTTATTTCAGTCTTTAAACAACAATGCATCTAAGTGCACCACATATCCATGGAGCCAGGCACTAAGGGACGGGGGGGCGTCGGTCCACACTTACCACGGAACAGCAAGGGATTGTGAAAGCCCGTGAAATGCAACTTGTGCGCCACGTTCAAAATTTTAGAACTTCGAATCCATGTCGGTACTTGGACTGTGCGTTTTAATCAGCTGAACTGCATGCACTCAATTTATTAAATTATTAGCACAAGTATGAAGAGCGAAACTTCTGTTTGTCACAGTTAAAGGCTTTTGTCAGCAAGCTATGCCTTAGCAGTGACGGCATGAGGACAGAGCTGTCAGCCTGCGGGGGGTTGTGACAACCTCCGTCGCCCGGTGCTCACCGGTGTTGGGAACCGTTCCTTAACTGAGCCTCGGAAGGTGGGCGTGGCCGTGAGACTTCCTCCGTCTAGTGGGACGTGAGCAGAAGTCGTGGGTCCCAGTCTCACGGAGAAGCACCTGTTCACGCTTTGCGCGGTGGCCAGCATCGTGGAGAGGAGGTCTACAGTATGGGGGTGACTTTGAAGCGGAATGGCTTCATGCGATAACCAAATCCTGGAATTCACTCTCCCCTTAATTTATGCCGTTAACCTATCGGACGTATGGCTTCAAAATCAGTTAATTTTACTGCCTTATTAAACTGAATAACAGGACGAATATGACTGTCTCGGAAAGAGGTATAAAGAAGGGACAGATAATGATACAACCTCAGGTTTTCACAGTGAACTTGGATATTGGAAGCATGTCATATACTGTTTCCCTGGATAAAATGCAGTCTCAGACTCAGCAAATATATTAGTTAAGCTCCTACTATGTGCCAGGCACTGGACTGGATTACAGCAATGTAGGCGTAAGAGAGACGAACAGTGCATTTCCTAACAGGGCAGAGGGCTTATCGGGAAGGTGTATCGACCATCACGTGCGGCACCCCCTTGTCTGCCGGGCAGGGGGTGGGATGGGGCCCCAGGGAAAGTGGCAGTTAAGACGCGTAGAAGCGTGCCCCGCCTTGAAAGGGGGAACAGATTCTTTCCCTCGACAGGAACCGGACATACCGATGCCCGGGGCGAAGAGAGCGTGGCACATTTAGGAAGGGACTGCGGGATCCAGGAGTATAGGGGAGACGGGGAGGGGGGGTGTTCAGTGGCGAAGAGAGGAATCTGGTTTCCATGCAAATGACTCAGGTGCATTTATGCTACAGTTTCTGAAACTACCCTTGAGCTTCAGATTTCAAAGGGAAAAGTTTGTGAACCACAACTTAAAAGAAGAAAAATGTATCTCTAGAGGGAGTTTCTCAAAGACGAGTGAGTGAGCTAGTAAGTATTAAAGTGTCTTGTAACCCACAAAGAATGAAAGCATATCATTTCCAAACCCAGAGTTGATGGTGGGGATTTTCAATAACTTGCAATCAAAGGTAGACCATGCTGAAACAGCATCGATCTGCCCATCTTAGTGCCAATTACCTTAAATTTCAGAAACAGTTAGATGCAATCATTCTAAGAAATTTTTTAAAGATTAGATTTTGCAACAGCGCCGTGGGACCGTATTTTGCAAAACGGATTAAAAACAATTATAACTGCTGGGGCACCTGGGTGTCTCAGTCGGTTAAGCGTCCGACTTTGACTCAGGTCACGATCTCACGGTTCATGAGTTCGAGCCCCGAGTCAGGTTCTGCACTGTGCGGAGCCTGCTTGGGATTCTCTCTCCCTCTGTCTCTGCCCCTCCCCTCCTTGCACTTGCTCTCTCTCAAAATAAGTAAATAAAAACTTTTAAAACAAAACAGTGATAGCTTCTATGATTCTGAAATGCTCCTTGGGTAGTCATGAGTCAACTGCTGTGAATGCATACCCCTCTCATACCGGTACGTGAGTTTGCCAGAACCTAAGCAGCATCACCTTAAAAATAAGAAAGGTGACTTCTTCTCTCTGCCTTCTGTGTCACTATCAAAGTGTCCTTAAAATCGTTAACTGCTAGAAAGCGTGAACCGACGCTACATAATTCTTTTTGTAGATTTTGACATGAAATTAAACTTTATGATTACTTTTTAAGAACAAATGATGAAATTAAGTGCTAAAATCATAACAAATCTGAAGAAAAGCTTCTCAAAGTAAGCTGCGCTCATCAAATAATAACAAGTGTAAAAGGGATCAGCAGATTTGTGGGGAGTCAGGTAATAACCTAAGTAGTGACTGATACAGACAATGGTCAGTTTCAAACTTGCACCAGCAGAAGTATGTTGGCGAATATTCCACAGGGTGGACATCAGCTCAACAACATTCACCAGGACACAAACTGCTTCATTTAGTTTTTCCCATACTTGTATTTTTTTAAAAGAAAGTTTTTAATGTTTATTTTTGAGAAAGAGAGAGAGAGTATGAACAGAGGAGGGGCAGAGAGAGAGGGAGACACAGAATCCGAAGCAGGCTCCAGGCTCTGAGCTGTCAGCACAGATCCGATGTGGGGCTCGAACTGACAAACAGTGAGGTCATGATATGACCTGAGGTCGGACAGTCACCTGACTGAGCCACCCAGGCGCTCCTCCCATACTTGTATTTTAAAAGAGATCATAGCTATTGCATAATGCAATCAGATAGATTGAAAAGTCTCAGACCCAGAAGTCCACCTGAAGACACAGAATTTTTTTAAAAGAGAAAACATGAAAACATTTCGAAGAGATACATATATCAATGATGGACCAGAAATTTGGGGTGCTATCTAGCCAGTATAAGTAGCCAACCTCAAATTGAGAAAGAGACAGAAGTCTTCCCATGGTGGGGCCTCTGGGTGGCTCAGTTGGTTGAGTGACCGACTTCAGCTCATGTCACCATCTCACGGCTCGTGGGTTCGAGCCCCACGTCGGGCTCTGTGCTGACAGCTCGGAGCCTGGAGCCTGCTTCCGATTCTGTGTCTCCCCCTCTCTCTGCCCCTCCCCTGTTCATGCTCTATCTCACTCTCAAAAATAAATAAACATTAAAAAAAAAAAAGAAAAAAGAAGTCTTCCCATGGATCTAACCAAGTTCAGAAGAAACTCCAAGTTCAAAGCCAACAATATAAGAGAGCGGTGGACTGTCAAGAAATGATATGTCCTTGAAGAGTCTCCGTTGCCTCCTGTACCTCTCTCATCATGTGTGAAGGGAAGAGCTGATGTCACTACTTTTGACACCAACCCCCAAAAGCACTCCATAAAGAAGGTTATCTCTGTCTGAGGAGTGTTTCCAGGCCCAGGGAGTGAGGAAGGGTAGGGTCTAAGCACAATAGTGCTCCAGTCCTAAAGTAAAGCCTCCTTGCGTTGGTTAGTTGGGAAACTTGGGGCTGAAATTCCATCCAGAGGAACAGCGTTCAAGTGAAAGTTTGTCTTGCAACCAACCTAAAGGAAATACAATGAACCCAATGCCAAACACCACCTGATGCAGAATTCATGGAACAGATACATCAAGAAGTCAAAGTAAGGCAATACCTATCCTCAAAGGCATAGGATTATGAGGCAGAAATGAGAGACCATGTGGGAAAATAATTGGTATGAAAGAAAGACAATAATTTAGATAGAGAGGGTGTTGATGGGGAAAGCAGCAGATGGATAGAGCTGAGAATGAGCTGGAGCGCTGGACAACCAGATGCAAAAAATTGTCCCAGGATGCAGTAGGCTAGACCAGAGCAGACGCCATGGAGAAAAGCGAAGGCACGCGGGGCATGGGGATAGACCTGCCACATCAAGATAACACGATCTCAAGAAGGAGAGAAAAACGGGGGAAGAAAATGCATGAAGGAATTGTCATTGAAGCGTCTCCAGAATTTGAAATGAAATTTCAGATTTCAAGACTCCTTAAGTTCCAAACAGGATAGATACGGAGGGTTCACATTTAGAAATCTCAGTGAAGTTGAGGAGCAGAAAGGATCTAAAAAATCCAAGGCTATCCACAGGAAAATTAGGCAGGTGAATAGAAAGATAGATAAGTACATAAAGATCACAGATACACGGAGATGACAGATGATGCACAGATGGATAGACAGAAAATGCATACGTACTTGCAAGCATACCTAAGCTTACAGAATGACAGACGCTTGTTTGATATCAAACTGCCTTCAGCCCTACTAGATGCAAGAAGACAGTAACGTGATATTTTCAAAAAAAAGTTGCAGGAGAAAAAAACATTAAAACAATTTTGAGTAACAGTGAGGACACGCGTTCCCAATTAGTCAAGGTCTTGCCCTCCCTTTCACCTCCCACGTCCAATCCCTCGCCAAATCTCCTGATTCTGCCTGCAGGAAATCTCTCAGACACAATCCCCTGGTTCCGTTGCCAGTGCTTACACCCTATTTTATACCCAGATAATGAATCCTCTAGCCAATCAATTGCAAATGTCTCCTAGCTCATTCTCCTCCATCCAGCTTCCCACCCTTCTGATTCATCCCCTGAGTTGTTCCCAGGATCGTCTTCCTCTTGAACAATTCCAACTGGCTTCCTTATTATCCTTCAGCGTGCTCATTAGCCCCTCTTCTCACCCTAAGGGCACCCTAACAGCAATTTCTCTCTTCTTCTCTTCCTCTCAGTGAGCTTTCTACTTCAGGTTAATACTGAGCATAATTGACCTTGTATTATAATACTTGATTCCCAGCTAGATTGTGAACCCCAAATGGGCAATATTAAGGTTCATTCATTTTGGATTTACTGAAGTGAATGAATCCCCTCTGTATTAGAGCACAGTTGGTTCTCAATAAATTTATGGAAATGCTGTTGAACGGCAACGCATCCAAGGAAGCCACCAGGAATTTTCCCATTCGGGCATCTGTCTCCATTAAGTCCTATGCAAAGATAAGAGTGTTTCTGTAATAAACAAGGCCTGGTGCTTCTGAAACAGGAAGATCTGCCGGGGTGGTCACTCATTTGCATGCAGGGGACATGAGAACACGGCAAAGGAGCTGCTGTAAATCACCCAAGAGCTCGGTGACAGGGCCTTTCGGAACGCCTGGCTCAGAATTATTAATTAAAGCTTCCTCAAGGCTGGTTTGTTTGCACATCAGTTGAGCTAAGCCACGCTGGTATCCCTGTAAATAATAAGACAGCCCGATTAGGCCTAGTCATTAATTAAGTGTCTTTGCTGTGGATAAACAGTGAAATCTTTCAGTCTGGGAAGGTCGATGGCACAGTGGTAAGCATGCAGCTGTTGACCGACATCTTCATCGGCTACCGGAGCTCCCTCCCCAGGGACACAGGGCTCATGTCACAGGGAAGACAGCACACGCTTCACTTGGCCCCCAAAGTTATATCATGTGCAAGTTTAAAAATCATCTGCATCGGGAATAAACAAAGGGGGAATGGTTGATACCCTTAACGGTGACCCTTAGCTGTCACATTTAACCGTCTGAAGTTATCAGCATGCTTGCGGCACACAGACTGGGACAGAAGTAATCTAGGGCTTCCACTTGTAGGAGATGGCACAAGTCTGTATTAAAAAACAAACAAAAAACAAAACCTCACTTGGGGTCCCAACTCGTCGGAAACCGTTAGCTGTTTTTTGACTTTTTGTTTTTATTGTTCAGCATATGCCCTCAAACGGGCAGAGGGAAGTGTTGTGCATCATGTTTATACCGTTTGAAAATAAAAATAGGCATCTCTACATCAGATACTCCTAGATTTTCTTTTATTCTTCTGTCTGTGGAAGTGCTTTGTAAAATGTGAAATGTGTACAACACAGAAGGGATTGATTCTTTTTCATTATAATTTCCTCACGAAGCTCTGTGTTTTTTTTTTCTTTTTAATGTTTATTTTTTTATTTTAAGAGAGAGAGAGCCCACACTAGTGGGGAAGGTAGAAGGAGAGAGGAGAGCAGAGCCTGATGCGGGCTTGAACCTATGAACCGTGAGGTCATGACCTGAGCTGAAATCAGGAGTTGGATGTTCAACCGACTGAGGCACCCAGGCACCCCGTGAAGCTCTATTTTCTAATACGGGTCAGATGACAGGGTTGGTGAATCTAGCCAGAACCTTCAAGAACTGAAAATGCCCCAATTCTGCCATAATTGCTTATATCCCAAGATTGCCGACGAGGTTATAAGCAAAAGCCAGTACAACGCAAGGGAAACGTCACCGTGTTAGTACTTTACTCCACCAGTTCCAGGTGGGTCCGCTGAAAACATCCGTGAGCACAGTGGGCCTTGTTTGCAAGGACCACATGGCCTTCTCCAACCTGGCCCCCAGAGCCTCAATCTCAAAATCCCTGGGCTTCGGTATGGAGAAAGAGGGCAGAGGCAAGTGGGAGATTCAGAGACAACAGACTCCCATTTTTGACAATGAAGTAGATGGAAAGATGAGGAGTGGGTGACCAGCCATCCGGGCCTCTGAGGGTTTGTCTACCAGATGGGGCCAGAGCAGGAAGTTCAAAGACAGGAGATCTAAACCTCTCTGACGCTCCCATTCTTGGACTTGTACACTTGGCATCTAAGAGTCTGCCTGACCAGATTAGCAGCTCCTCCTTCCTGGGGAAGGAGAGGGTTATGGGGAGGTACGCTGGGCCCGATAGGCTCCGGCTTGCTGAGACTCTTCACATGAACCTGTTCTCACCCCATCCAAAGTCTAAGCTCCTTGAGGACAAGCCGCATCCCACTCCTGCTGGGTACCCACCCTGTGGAACTTTCCATGGGCTTTGCCCATGATGATGCTCAGGGCACTCCACCCAAGTGGATAGTCAGGTCAGTCATATAGGGTTTTTGTATGTGTGGACCCTAAGCAAATAGGCCATAGGGACAGTTGAAAGGAACTTCCTCAGGGTCACCAAAAACCGTCTTTGAGACTCACCTAGAGTACCGTTACTGGGAACTCTTGATTCTAATTTATGACACATAACTAGCAAGTAAAGGAAAGCACATCGGCTTTATTTATTGATGAAAAGTGGCATAATTATGGGAGAAGCTGTTGCTCTCCTGGAGAAGAGCTCAGGGCAACGAAGGGACCCCGCGATGACCCAGGAACGAAGGGACTTCACGGTGACCCAGGAACAAAGGGACCCCGTGATGACCCAGGAATGACTCAGCCAGTCCTTGTTGAAAATTCAACCATAGCATACCACCCTGCTTTCAAGGCCGCCTACGGTGCAGCCAGGGAAGGGCTGCTATGATACATAAGCACCCAAAGATTCGTCCCAGGGCACGTACGGGGACAGGTGGTGACAGAGGCGGCATGTTTTCTTTGACTGAAGGGGCCTGAGATGTTCACGGTGTTACCCTTTGGAAATTCAAGGAGTCTGTCGCACTAAGAGGGGGTGGAATTCTAACTTGGGGTCAGAAGCAGTGTAAGTATTGAACAGAACGTGGCTGTCCCATGAGGGAAAGAGAGAGACGTAAAAAGTAATTGCCAGCCTCGTTCGGTGCAGAATAAAGGTGCAGAGAAGTCTAAACTGAGGTCGGATGCACAGGGGGTCAGGTGCCAGGCTAAGGTGTTTAGGTTTATAAATCAGCAATAAAAGGTCATCGGTGCCGAGCTGACGTGAGCGGAGGGATGTCGTTAAAACGAGCGGTGGTGTGCACAGTGAGGCAGAAGAGAGAAAGACTGGCCCGAAGGAGACGGAAGCGAGTCACGACAATCACTGGAAGGTGAGTTGACGCCAGCACAAACCAAGTTCAAGGCGGTCACAGAGTTCAGAGGAAATTAGAGTCAGAGCGATTAAGAAGAAAGCATCCTCGGCCGGGAGACTGAGGAGCCAAGTCTGGACCAAGGGGCAGGTGTCAGCCGGCTGATGAGAGGAAGAGGCACGGGCCAAGGTCAGCGCGCCCGGGGGCTGCGTTGCTGGAGTGCCGACTGGGAAACACGGCACGATACCGTGAAGACGTCATTGGGCAGGTGCCGGGATGGGGTCCAGGAATATGCATTCCAAAAAAATTCCCGAGGAGCACTTGCACCACACTTGGAGAAGTTACTGCTTAAACCGTGAGTAGTTAACCAATAAATTATATCCCCAAGAATCCTAAGACCGTGTCTGGTTGACACATGGTGCCCCCAGGCAGCGACGTGGACTTCAGACTTTCCCGTCCCCTCCATCCAAATTAAATGCCCCCGTGTCTTGTCCTGATTGGGGCAGGCCTTGTCCTGCCTTCCAAGTGGCATCCCAGGGGCCAGTCTCTCGGGGCAAGCGTCGCGTTCTAGCTCCTTCTATAGCGCCTGCTTCACTGTCCTGCCTCTTCCTCTCCATTTCACAGAGACCTCCTTATCTTTGTACACGAGGAGACTGAGAAACAGAGAAGGCTTTTCACTTCGGATCCTTTACACTTGCCCCCCTGAATGTGTGAGCGAGAGGAGTAATCATGTGGATGGGGCCTTTCGAGAGAAAACAGCCCTGTTTCCCGACCCAAGGACGCTGATCTGATGGTGGCACAGACCAGAGGTGTGCCGAATCTCGTCGCGTCCTTCCTCGCGAGGGACGCGAAGGACGCCCAGGGTCTGGGCCACCCTGTGGGCCCAGACGGCCATCAGCCCCGAGCTGTTGAACGTGCGCACGGTTTCCCTGCGAACGTCTGCAGCAAAACAAGCAGCTGGGGGAGTTCAGCCTTCAAGGCTCCAATTTAACTGAAATTCTGAGGGAAAAAATACAAATGAACGAACAACACAGAAGAGGCGCCCGCCGAGAGCCGTGGACGGAAGGTGTCTGTCAGGCGGAGTAAAGATCCCCTCTCATCTTCTCCCGCCTGTTCTCTCAAGGGCTCCCTTCGAAACCTGATCTGTATCCAAAACCTCCGCCTAGTCCTATGGAACACCGGCTGGAGCCTACATGCACTTTTGGTGAGATGAAGGGCATTCACCTTTTCTGTAATAAACCACATCGTCCTCATGAGAATAAAAATGATAGTAGCTCTTATTTATTGAACACTTAATAGTCTCCAGACCATTTGCTAAGCATCTGTGACCCCTGTGTATGTATGTGTGTGTGGGGGGGGGGGGGGGGGGAGGGGGCAAAGGTGAGGTTGGCAGCTTATCCCTTTTATCCAGTGAATAAACTCAGAGAGGTTACAACTGTTTCTTAATTTCGAGAGCACAATTTGAGTCCAGGCCACCCAAACGTACAGCCTGCCTGCTTACACATTAGGCACAAGATGAACACGTTACATAACTTTCTTTTAATCTGTTGGACAATAGAGATAAATTAGAAGCATAAGTGCTTTCTTAAATTCATTTTTTATGTTTTTTCTTTAAATTCAAGTAAGTTAACACACAGTGTAGTCTTGGCTTCAGGAGTAGAACCCGCTGATTCATCGCTTACACGTGACACCCAGCGCCCACCCCAGCAAGCGCCCTCCTTAATGCCCACCCCCATCCAGCCCATCCCCCACCCACCCCTCCTCCAGGAACCCCGGGTTTGTGCTCCGTATTTAAGAATCTCTGATGGTTTACCTCGCTCCCTGTTTTTATTTTATTTTTCCTTCCTTTCTCCCGTGTTCGTCTGTTGAGTTTCTCACATTCCACATATGAGTCAAGTCATACGGTATATGCCTTCCTCTGACTGACTTATTTCGCTTAGCATAATACCTTCCTGTTCCATCTGTGTTGTTGCAAATGGCAAGATTTCATTCATTTTCATGGCCAAGTAGTACACACACACACACACACACACACACACACCACTTCTTGACCCATTCATCAGTCGATGGACATTTGGGCTCTTTCCACAACTTGGCTATTGTTGATAGCACTGCTAACAGATGTTGACGAGGAGACGGAGAAAGGGGACCCTTCTGCACTGCTGGTGGGGATGCAAACCAGTGCAGCCGCTCTGGAAAACAGCATGCTTGATATTTGATTTTGGAGTTTGAATTTTGGATTTCACCAACAAGAAAAAAAAAAAAAAAGGTAATTCAACTGCCTACGGAAGCTTTGCTCATACTTTGTTTTTGTTGAGAGCTCCTCATCACGACCTAATATCTTACTGTAATTAGTGGAATTGAACTCGAATTGTGTGAGTTTATGTGCTGTGTCACCTTCTGCTGCAATGACGATTGCCCCTTGACTCAAGGCTGTTGGCAGGAGCCCTTGGCCCCCCAGGTGCAGAGCCCATGTCAGGAAGGACACGGCCCCCGGATCTCACTAACCTGGGATCCTTTCCTTGCTGAACATTTCAGGACAGCTGCACGGCATTTTTGCCATAACACCTCACTGGCAGGATTGTGGGGTGCGAGATCAAAATTTCAGTCACCAGTGCTGACATCTGAAAGCCTGCCCTTGAGAACATCCCCCCTGGCGCCTCTTCTTGCCACATTTCCTCGTATCCCCCTGGGGCCGTGCTCCGCCCTTTTGGGATTCTGCTCCTCCTGTGGTTAGATAGTGCTCAACACTCTTCTATAATTACAAGAATCCGCAAAACTAGTTTTCAGGGTGGTAAACCCCTATGACGGGGTGACATTCCTTTTCCTTAAAGGGGAACCTCTCTGCTTCAGAGATTTCTGACGTCTCCGTCCAAAGAGGTGACCTGATGTGCTGAGCGCTGTGTCATGTCAACAGGGAAAAAAACATGCCTCCAGGGTTTTTTTCTTTCTTATTTTATATTTTTTTCCGTGCGTGTGGACATCCGTTCTGTCCCGGACAAGTGTCTGCGTCTCTGTCTGTGACTGTGTGTGCCCTGCCTGCATAGGACGCACTTGAAAGGGAAGCTCTAACCTCACAAGCAAAGGCCACGCACCAGAGGAAAACAGAGACTGGTCCCCAAATGCTGTCATTTGTTTGCACTAATAGGATTCTCCTTTACACGTCCCTCTGACGGCCAGTAGCCCCGGACACTAAGAACGTCTCTGCTTCCTAAACATTGAGATTCCCCAATGTTCTTCTTCATGCAACATCCAAGCCATGTACCAGCCGTCTGTGACAGTCTACAATATTTAATCTGCAAATTTTTCCATTTACAGGCTGGATATTGGAAGAAATTGGATCTCACAGTGAAGTCAGACAGTTTATGAACTCTTCTTTTTAAGAGACACAATTTCTTCCCGTAGAACCTATAAAGAACAGAATAGGAGCTGGGCTTCTTTCACCATTTAGTTTGGGTTCACATTTCACATCTCAAAATGCAGGAAGAAAGGGGTTCCAATGTTATTTGACCCAATCCTTACTTCAATTCCCCTGGCATTTATCTCTCCTGTGTGTGAAAAGCTTCTTTTGAAGTCAGAACTCCAGGCATGGAGGAAGGAGAAATTCGTCAAGAGAATTGAACTCAGAAAGATTAAAATGTAGTTTTAATATAGCTGTAGCTGACACATGTCAAAGAGATAAAAGGAAGATTCTGGATTCTCAGAACAGTGCCAGAACTATGAAGCACTGCTTTAAAAATACATATTATTTTGATTGAAATTTGTAGGGGAAAAAATCAATATAATCAACCACTCTAGCAAATGGATGCATTGAGAAAATGTACTTGGCCCTACAGTGTTCATTTTTTAAATGGAACAAAAAAAAAGCAAGCTTTCACTGAACACATTTCTGATATGTTTTCTAACAGGCAATATTTCTAAGTGTGCTCAACGTAGAGAATCTTCTCTTTCCAATTTTATCTGGAGCTACTCCCACACAAACAACTTTATTAACTCTAAATGAAAGATGATAAATTATACCCCTATACCAACACAGTTACAATAGGATATCAGAGTCTAAGAGGTTTGAATGAAAAATATCTGAAAATGATTAGTTAATCTCTCTTCAAAAAAAGACAATTATACTAAAAATTCACCTGATGTAGAAAAAAATGACGAAATTCTGAGAGAGTCATCTCAACATTTACCACTTTTTGTTAGTATTGTCTCTCACACTCAGCTCCATAAACCACAGAATGCATATGTATGACTTGCCATCAAATAAAGATTCTCCGTTGAGTATCCTAGAAAATAATTGTCAACCACACGGGTCAGTCTGTCTCCCAAATCTAAGGTAATCCTGCTGTGTTTTCATGAGAGCTTTGCCCCAAATTTTCTTATTTCTGTATATATAAGGGAAGGTCAAATTCTAGAAAGAAAAAGTTTTAAGTTGCAAGTGAGAAGTTTATTATGACTTATTAGCTTCGGAAGAACTATTGGAAGCATGAAGTTTGAACTCAGTAAATATTTTTAGTTGCTTCATCAGCTCCCTGATTCATAAATTATGATTGCCAGATCAAACCTAGAGGTTGATATTTTCCTTGATTTAGTATCAGGGAAAAAACAGGCAACAACAACAGAGTTTTAAGTTACTCTCTTCTATGCTCATTATATCTGTATATAAAGGACACCAGGGGAGAAATGACTTGGGAAAGGAATGATGAATTCTTTTTTTGCCAGACGGAATTTGGGATGCCTATGAGGCATTCAAGTAGACACGGGCACCTGGAAATCTGCTGGTCTGGTCAGAAGCCCCGAGAGACAGTGCGGGTGTGTGGACCTAAGAGTCCCAGGCACTGATGGGAACTCAAACTGTGAAGCTATATGGGATCATGCAGCAAATAGGTACAAATAGAGAAGAGATGAGGACTTGAGTAACAGCACCATAGTTGAGACGGTCAGAGGTGAGAAGTCAGAAAAGGGGAAGGAGAAGGAAACAACTGTGCCAAAGTGTCAGGGAAAAGGAGGTGTCAAATAGGAAAGAATATCCCATTCCAAGCTACTTGGAAGTCAAATAAGATGAATAGTAAAGACTGAGCACTGAAATCAAGAAAAATCATTTGTGGCAAATGATTTGGTGAAAACAAAGCCAAATTCTTGGCATAGGTAGAAATTGGGAAGAGAAGAAGTGGAAACAAGAAGTATAGGTAACTCTTTTGAGATTTTTGACTATGAAGAGGAAGAGACAGATAGAGGAGGTGTTTGAGGGGATGTAGTGGCCAAAGGAGCTTCAATGCTGTTTGCTATAAAGACTGAAGGACATAAGGATGATCCGGAGACACATCTTTTGGGAAGACTCAAGAGATGGGATCCAAAGGTGGAAGGTCTGGCCATGAAATTTGCAAAATGGGAGCAGAGTTATTACCCTTACTTTCCAGGAAGAACAAACAAATAACAGCAAAAGAATCTGAAGATTCAGAGCCAGTCAAACATGCATTCAATTCCTAATTTCACCTCCTACTAACTATGCCACTGGGCAAGTTTCTGCATTTAATGCACAATAATTATATCTATAGTAGGTATAGAGATGGAGTGAGACATATATTAGGCAAGTATGAAGTGCCAATAACACAATGCCTGGCACACAGCGAGCCCTCTGGAGTTTGCCATAGTACTAGTGGGACAGTGGTTTGGGATGTTTGGTTGTGATAATCGTGGTTGTGCGTAGAGCTATAGAGTTAGTAAGTCAAAGAGCCAATCTTTACACCTATGTCATGACTCCAGATTCAGCGTGTGATACCATTCTGCACTCAAGAGAAATGAACTAATTTGAAGCAAAAGAAAATGAAAATCATCATGTCAAAATTTGTAGGATACAGCAAACACAGTGCTTAGAGGGACACTAATAGCATTGCATGCATATATTGGAAAAGAAAAAAAAATCTAAAGTAAAAAATGTAAGTGTCTGCCTTAGGAAACCAGAAAAAGAAGAGCAAATTAAAACTAAAGTAAGCAAAAGAAAATAAATAATAAGTTTTATTATGGAAACGGAAGTGGAAATCAATGAAATTGAAAATAGGAAAAAAAGAAAATCCATGAAAACAAAAGGTGTTTCTTGAAAAAGATCAATAAAATTACAAACTTCTACCCAGGCTAACCTAGGAAAAAAGAGAGAAGACACAAATTACTAATCTCAGAAATGGAAGATGAGACATCAGTACAGACCCAATAACCATTAAAAGGATAATGAAGAAATACTAAGAACATCTCCATACCCATGGATTTTTTTAATGCTTATTTATTTTTGAGAGAGAGAGAGACAGAGGAGACAGAAGGAGAGAGAGAAAGAGAGAGAGAGAGAAGGGTACAGAGAGAGGGAGACACAGAATCTGAAGCAGGCTCCAGGCTCCAAGCTGTCAGCAGAGCCCAATGCAGGGCTTGAACTCATGAACCGCAAGATCATGACCTAAGCCGAAGTCAGACGCTTAATTGATTGAGCCACCCAGACACCCCATACCCATGGATTTTATAACTTAGATGAAATGGATCAATATTTTGAAAGATGTCACAGTACAGCTGATACAGTGATACCATAGTTGTATCTGTTCCTCTCTGGTTTTTCCTTAATCTCAGGGCTGGATACTCTTACTTGCCTCATGTTTAAGAAAATAGATTTTTCTAATGCTTAGCTGAGCACTTATCATTTAGGGAGGTATGTTAACGTGTTTCTCCAATGAATGCGTTTCCCCAAGTTTCCGTCCTTAGTCTCACTTATCTCACTACCAGAATTTTAACAATAAGCTGTGTGGAAAGAATGTGACTTTGTATATCTTTGTCTTCAGTAACCAAAACTATAGGTGCATATTTCCCAACTGCCTGAAGGATACGTCTACCAAAATGATCCACGGCTATCTCAGTTTATCTATAAACAGAATTCATTATCTCCCTTCTCTTCAATTCTTGGGGACATCCTCAGGATTCCCAGGTTCTGTTAATGTGCCAGTGTTCTCATCAGGAAAGCCTAACATTTCAGATGATGTCACTCTTCTTTTTCTCTCGGTTTTAACTTCTGGACATTGTTTGCTTCTAATGATCCTTGACTCTATCTCACTTTGTCTCTGTTGCTCCTCGTTCAGGATTTTCTCTCTCACTGGATTAATTCAATAGTCTCCTAAGATGTCTCCCTGTTTTGTGGTTCTTCTTGCACAAATTCATCCAGCACACAGATCTCAGAGTTAGAGAGAAGTTTTCAGAAATCAAAGTTAGTTTGGTATGGCTGGATTGTGTCATTCAGCCTTCTTTTTTTCTAGATCATGCCCATATCCTGGTGTTTACTTTAGGACATCCTCATTTTTTCTTGCTTAGAAAAAGCTTCAGACTTTACATTTGAATGCCCAGTTTTCTATGGTTCTCCTGTGTAATGAAATTTGGTGATAGAGAAGTTTCTCTCAAATGAACTGATTTGGATGGGAGAGATACGTTACAATTCTAGTGACATACCCATTGCCATTAAAATTGGCACATCCCAGGGATACTTAAGTAGCTCAGTTAGTTAAGCATCCTACTCTTGGTTTTGGCTCAGGTCATGATCTCATGGTTGTGGGATTGAGTCCTGCATCAAGCTCTGTGCTGAGAATGCAGAGCCTGCTTAGGATTCTCTGTTTCCCTCTCTCTCTCTGCCCCTTCCCTGAACATTCTCTCTCTCTCCTTCAAAATAAATAAATAAACTTAAAAATAAATAAACTTAAAAACAATAAATAAACATTCTCTCTCTCTCTTTCAAAATAAATAAATAAACTTAAAAAAAATTGGCACATCCCACTGACTCTGATGCACCAATGCCCTTGACTCTAGTGCCCAGTCAGTTAATTTCATCTTCACTCGGAACTCTTTGTTTTTCCTTCACGTGGGCTAGCACCACTCAGAGATTTTTATGTGTGTCTAATGAATTCCATTTATCTCTTCCTCTGACCCAACCCTGAAGGGCCAGGTCATTTTTTATTTCCTTGATTGTCACAAGGAGAACTTTAACATTATTCTTTGCCAGTGGAATCCCAAATACTATCTGTGCCCTTGGCTTCCACTGGATTTCAGTCACTGAGCATCACTGACTAGGAAAGAAGAGAAAGAGGTCAGGGTATTTATTCTCCCAGCTCCTCACAGGGTGGCAGTGCCACCCCTGGTCTGGTTGTGTTTCTTCTCCAAGAGGTCAGTCCCCTTTGGGCACCTACTTCTCCTCAACATCACCACCCCTCTCCAGCTTCCAGTAACCCACTATCTCCCTTTGCTTCTCTCTCCTGGGGTGATCATGGTTTTGCCTATTACTGGCCCTGGGGAACTATACTACCTCTTGTGTTTCCCTCTCTCTCCACAACTTCAAATATAGTCCCTTTATTAAACATTCCTCAGAGACCAACTTTGACTCTATGTTTCCTGGGGGACCCAGATTGATTCAATCACTTCCTATGTGATCTATGCAGTTTATTTGATGTCTATCAACCTCAGGTTCCTTGTTGGTAGAATAGGAACATATTGCCTGGCTTTCAGAATTTTTGTGAAACACAGGAGGTAACAATGCTTTCTAGAAGTAAGACGCTCAAATTTTATGTAATAGAAATATGATAAGTGGAGTATCATAAAAGCAATTTTATGAATAGATGAAATGTAAAAGATTAAAGACATTGGAGAACATGTTTGCCATATATATATTAATTAAAATTTAAAAAAAAATTTTTTTAACGTTTATTTTTTATTTTTGAGACAGAGAGAGACAGAGCATGAACAGGGGAGGGGCAGAGAGAGAGGGAGACACAGAATCTGAAACAGGCTCCAGGCTCTGAGCTGTCAGCACAGAGCCCGACGCGGGGCTTGAACTCACGGACCATGAGATCATGACCTGAGCCGAAGTCCGACGCTTAACCAACCAAGCCACCCAGGCGCCCCATTAAAATTTTAAATATACAATGAGCTCTTATAAGTCAATGTAAAAAACTAGAAAATGAATCCAATAGGTAAATGGTTAAATGTAGTCAGTAAGGGGGGGGGGAGATAAAAATGGGCTTAACATTTTTAAAAGGTGTTCAGCCACACATCGAATAAAAAGAAATTCAAATTAAAACCACAATGAGATTTTTTTTTACCCATCAAAATGAAAAAGATCAAAAGGCAGGATAATACATTCCGTTGACGAAGATGTCAGGAAATCTGAACTCTCATGCATCATTGACAGGCATGTAAATTGGTACAACCTCTTTGGAGTGAAACTTAACAATATCTAATAAAATAAAAAATGCACACATCCTCTGGGCCAGCAATTCCATTTTCAGAAATTGATTTTCTAGCTGTGCTTACACAAGTGAACAAAGATGCAAGACCAGAGCTATTCATTACAGCATCGCTTGCAGACCCAAAACATAGGAAACACCCTCCGTTTCCATCAGCGTTGGACGAGTGGAGAGTTTTGAGCTCAGAACCCAGCTAAGCTGATTCCCTCCCTTGTAAGTTTCTGGGTTGGGTAGGGCTCACCAAGAGAAACGTGCAAGGTGGGCAGCTCCCACGGCATTTCTTCTTGTGGGTTCTCTGCATCTTGGCCAGGTGCAAGTTCAGCTCTGTGGTACGAGGCATCAGCTACCCTGCAGGTGCCCTGGATGGTCAACAATAGAGGTGGTGAGACGCATGGCTTCACTTTACCCTCACGGTTCTAGTTTGCCCTTGGCCCCCCACTTTGTGCCCAAGTCCCCACTCTAATGACTTCAGACCAAGTACCATTTGTGGGGTCCATGGATATATAGGCAGCTCAACCAGCCCCCAGGCTGTAGAAGGTCTAGTTCTTCTAGATCACCCAGAGTGCCCATTTCCTTGATCAAACATCGACTGATACAAGTAGTTAAATAAATCATGGGCAATATGGGGGCGCCTGGGTGGCTCAGTCGGTTGAGCGTCCGACTTCGGCTCGGGTCACGATCTCGCAGTCCGTGAGTTCGAGCCCCGAGTCAGGATCTGTGCTGAGTGCTCAGAGCCTGGAGCCTGTTTCAGATTCTGTGTCTCCCTCTCTCTCTGACCCTCCCCCGTTCATGCTCTCTCTCTGTCTCAAAAATAAATAAATGTTAAAAAAAAAATTAAAAAAAAAATCATGGGCAATATGAAGCCATCAAAAATAATACAGGTCTGAGGGCATCTGGGTAGCTCAGTTAAGTGTCTGACTTAGGCTCGGGTCATGATCCCATGGTTTGTGAGTTTGAGTCCCATATCAGGCTCTGCACTGACAGGGCGGAGGCTGCTAGGGATTCTCTCTCTCCCTCTCTCTCTGCCCCTCCCCCGCTCTCTCTTTCTCTCTAAAATGAATAAACATTTTTAAAAAATAATAAAAAATCAGATATTCTATCTATGAATATATTATTCATAGACAATGACAATATTATTCAATGGAAAGAGTGAGGTTCAGGAAAAGGTATATCATCTGTTACCTTTTGGTTTAAAAAAAAAGGGGGCAAGTGCCCACACTTACACTCCACACTAATAGGTACCTCTGCTTGCCTGCCACGGACTTTCACAGGAAGGACGCATGAAAAACAGCAACGGTCCTCTGGGGAAAATAATTGAGAGTGACGGGGTGACTTTCCGTTGTACATCTTTTGTAGTGTTTTCTTCTCCCCGCTGGCCCCCGCGCCGTGAACAGGTATTAACTTTTTAAAATAGTAATAGTAACTCTTTAAAAAAGAAATAACTCACTGAAATCTTGCTGCATGAGTTTCCTGAGCATAAGGGCGTCTGGGAGCTTCAACTCCTGTCTACTTCAAGGTCCTTCTAACTGGACTAAGAATCAAGTTGACATGAGACAGATTAACAGGAGAAAATCAAATTTAAGAGTGTGGGTATGGGGAATCCACACAGATGTGAAAATTCCAGGGACAGGCAAAATTAGGTGGATGTGTCATCCTGAACCGGAGAAGGGACAGGGGTCTGGGACGTCAGAGGGAAGGAATGTACTTCACAGGGTGATAAGAAGAGGTTTGTAATTAGATGGTTTCCCTGCCATCCAGCTGGGTCACTCGGACACAATTTCTCTCAGCGGATAACCCTTATCCTGGGAAAGACCTCCAATTTAGATTCTTCTGTGTAGTTAAGGAAGAGGTAGAATGTCTCTTGAGCCCCCAGGGTCCCCATTGCCCTCAGCTCAGAATAATCCACATGGCAAAGCGGCCCCTTCTGAGGCACCTGTCCTGAAGCCCTTCAAGGGGTGGGCAGGAAACTTGATGTTCCTTGCCCTCTTGAGGGTACCCCTCTTACCCCACCAACCCTGTAGGGCATCTGCGTTTCTTCTGAGAGACGTGATGGTGCCGTCAGCCCTGTTGTAGACAGGATGGGTAGGACGGACCAGGAAATGAGAGGGTGTTCATTTCCTTCACTCAACCTGAGAGCCGGTGACACGGCTCTTTGTATAAGGGCGTTGAGGCAACGGAGTCTGGTGGCTGGAATAGAAAGGAAAGCGAGCCTCAGCAGCTTCCTGTTGAAGCTGGAAAGAAGGGGAGGGCCTCGGAAATTTAACAAGGGTGCAGGGTGGAGAGAGGTATTCCCTGTGGCTGCCAGCTTTCTCTGTTTTCCTTGTGTCTCCCTGAAAAGGGAGGATAGACTCACTACGTGAAAACTTAGTAATGCCTATAATGTAATATAAATGCTGAATTCTGCTTTATGTATGGCTAAAACGTCTTAAGAATTAACTACGTATGTATATGTATTGTGTACATGTGTTTGTACTCTAGAGCCTTAGGAATACATATATTTTTTTAATTTACAAAAATAAAAAGGTTCCTGTGAAGTCACAGCGAGAACGGCATACAATCTGGCTGAACGCACGCTGGCAAAAAAATACTTATGGCAGATTATAAACTTTGTGAAACAGCCACACACACAAATGTAAAATACCCTGGTAAAAATATAACTTAACAAAACTCATTGCCTTGAACAAGGCAGATTTCTGGCCACCTGATTGTAGGAATAAAAGTCACGTGATCTGGGCTGGAGGCAGACAGAGCTGAGCTCTACTGGCTTCACCCCCACAGCGCGGGAATGTGTCTCTTCCTTTCACGCCACTTCCTTGGAGACTTGAGCAGCGTGACCCACACACCAGGGCCATTCCTCCTGTGTTGCCAGGCCCCTACCCGGCAGAGTGGGGTTATGTTTGAAGGGAATCAATAGGTAGAGGGGCTCCAGGATCGTACCGGAAAGGAGGAAGGACAGAATTAACCATTGGCAACTTATCAGAGACCACAAAAGCCCACTGAAGGGCATTCCTATCTGCTTTCGAGGCCTGCACTCTAGCTTGGTCTTGACCCCTGGTGACAAGGGAAGCAAGGGGGGTAGCAGAGAAGGGTGGTGTTTCAGAAATGAAGCAAAATCCTTCAAAATGTCCATAACTCTGTAAGATCAGAGAGAGCAACGGGCTTTTATTTCTGAACATCTACACAGAACCGTATGTCACTTTCAGCATGGAATTAGCACACACACTCCAAATTCACATCCATGGGCGTTAGAGCAACAAACTAACTTAAAAGAAACAACTAAGGGGCGCCCGGGTGGCTCAGTTGGTTGGTGAAGCGACGGACTCCGGCTCAGGTCATGATCTCACGATTCATGAGTTCGAGCCCCGCGTCGGGCTCTGTGCTGACAGCTCAGAGCCTGGAGCCTGCTTCGGATTCGGTGTCTCCCTCTCTCTGCCCCTCCCCACTCATGCTCTGTCTCTATCAAAAATAAATAAACTTAAAAAAATTAAAAAAAAACAATTAATACATAATTAATTGTATTACAAATACATAATTGTAACATAATTGTAAGTCCCTTTCAGATCAGTTTGCTTTCCCTACGCCCATTAGTCCTGGCGAATCAGACATCAAGGTTTTTACAGGGAGCCTTCGTTTTTACACCTCCATTTGTCGGAGAGCAGTTGAAAAAAGGAAAACAGCATGTGTGTGCAGGCAGCGTCTGCCCTGCTGTGGGATGCCTAGCTATCTTCCATCATTCATGAGCCTCAAAATCATTATTATTACCAGGCATTTCTAGACCACCTTTCCTCCCCAATCAGCTTCTAAATGGTTTTACAAATGGATTAGAAACAGCACAGATATGGATCACTTCACACAGCACAAAGTACAGTCACCCCAAGGGGAAATGCAAGAACTTCTATATAAATCAGGATAACATTAGGTGAAGGTTTAAGACCAACCATGAAGAATGGCTTATTTGCTTGAAGCCACGGGGAATATCAGGTAAGCAAAGGGCATTTCCTTCCCTGGTTACAAGGTCAATGTGGCCTCATCGGCTGAGGCTTGGGGTTAATGGATCCAGCTTCCAGATGGTGGTGCGTCCAAGGACCAATGCACAACGTTTTCATCTTCTGGAGGGAGACTCAAGTCACAGCAATGGCTTCCCAGTGTGTTCGTGTCCCGTCAGCAATGCAGCCTGGCCCGGGAGCGGGGATGCTCAGCTCCGATGACACAATTAAATGACCTTCCGATGCTCGCGGATCCATCGGGACCCAGGGGGGTCTGCGTTCTGGTGTCCTCTTCTGCAAAGCCCATGTTGGTATCTTCCTCCAGGATCCAACAACACAAACCGTTTGGGTTTTGCTCAGAAGCCGGTGGCCTCCTGTCAGCCAGAGCTGCCTCACAAGGGCGCTCAGCGGCCCTCAGTTGGACAGGACCTGTGGTTCTTCTCAAAATCGCCTCTCCAGATGCTGTCAGGAGATGCACTATTGAGCGCCCCTTCCCCGGGGGTCCCACCAAGCCCCGAAAGCAGCGCGTGGCCAACAGCTAACAACCTCCTGTCAGCCCTTTGTGGAGACAGAGCATCGATCTACTCGATCTCGTCCGTGGCTTTTAGAAGTGAATTTCCTCAGGGCAGTTATGAAGATGCCAATGTTTCATGAGACTTGTACTTGATATTTACTATATTTAGGTGCAGACCTTCCCTCCGTGGGATTGGATTTGCTTTAAACGTCTATGATGATAATGGGGGTAGTGGCACACACACACAAGGTAAGCGGACACTTTGAAGATAATTCTGGAAGTTTTGGGGGGCCGGGGAGGCTCAGTCGGTTAAACATCCGACTTCAGCTCAGGTCATGGTCTCACAGCTTGTGGGTTCGAGCCCCGCGTCGGGCTCTGTGCTGACAGCTTGGAGCCTGGAGCCTGCTTCAGATTCTGTGTCTCCCCCTGTCTCTGTCCCTCCCTCACTCAGGCTCTCTCTCTCTCAAAAATAAACATAATTTTTTTTTTGAACATTCTGGAAGTTTTGAAGGTTGCTGGGGTCTTACCCAGCTCTTAGTGAAAGACGGCTCGAGGCTTGCCACATTTAACACGCATAGACCCTTGTTACCATGCAGATTCCGACTCCGTCTGTCTGGGTGAAGGCCTGACTTTCCACATTTCTAATAAGCACCCGGGCGCTGCCTTAGGTGCTGGAAAGTTAGGTGACTTGCGTCTTCTGGTCCCAAGTCGGAACTTTGCCAGCCAACAGGCTTGCAGGGAAATTCCCAGAGCAGGGATCCCTCGTGGTTCATGATCAGATGTCACCAGAGCAGAGTGACTCCATATCACCACCCCCCTCCTCAGGGGACCCCAGGGGAAGAGGTTTTCACTACGGAAGCACGACTTGTGAGAAAAAGGGCGTCCGGAAGCAAGAGACCAGTGTCGCCTCCCCTCCACACTCCTGCGCTCTGCGCTGGTCATTTGGCCTGGCTCCAAACAGAATGCAAAGTCAGATTTGTTGTGAGGCCCAGAAGCCAATTCTCCCGATTTGAGCAACAACCAAGAAGGAAAGCCAAGGCTGCGGGCTCCCGGCAGAGGCTCAGTGCGGGCTGCACACAGGGCATCAGCATCGAGAGGCCATGCACGGAGCTGGCCCAGCTCTGGGGTCACCTGGGAGCACGTGCAGATTCAATGCATGTGCTCCCGGTCCCCCGGGGGTCCGAGAGAGGGACTCGGGAAGGGGGGGGCAGGTAACCGTTAGTCTGCGTGAGACAGGAGTGCGAACGGAATGGACTGAGAAGTCCAGCGCTGGCTTTCACTGGGGAACGTGTTCCAAAGGAGCAGGAAACCAGGTTCGGGACAGAGAGAATAGAAAAAGAAACAGAAGCGGCCACAAAGTGGAACCACTCAGAAGCCCCAGCAGAGGGGTCGATGAGTCTTTTGTTCCATAGTTTGCTCCCAGCTTCCCTAGAGCCTGTGTTGGTGGAGGGAAGAAGTCTAACCTGGGATAAGCCGCATCCGCTCTGATCAAGTTATTCAGGTGCGGTGGGGATTTCTCCAGGATGCCCCAGAAATGGGGGCTTGGCAGACAGATCTCAGCCTGGCGTGCAGAAGGGAGCGACGGCAGTTAAGGCATTTCTTCACTTCATACAGTTTGCATATCGTCCGGGACGTGAGACATCGTGCCAAACGCTGAGACAGAAGCACAGGTAGGGGTTCTTCAAAGGTGGCCATGTGACTTTCCTCTGTTTCTCCCGTGAGTAGTATGGGCCGCAGAACGCAGCGGGATCAAAAAACATTCCGCAGATGAAAAAGCAGTAGTTAACAGTGAACTGTTTACTGGGTATCAGGTGTTGCCCTACAATGCTTTCTTTGCATTATCCAAGGGCAGAAAAAAAAAGGAAATTAGTACAGATTGGGGATTATTAACTGACTGGCCAGTTAACATGAAATCTCCAGCAAGGATATTTTCAGCCATCGGGGAGCACAGAGGCTAGCATAGGCTTCCAGCCAGGGACGGACTAGATTTCCGAATAGATCTGGTGTTTCCAGAACATTCTCACAAGACAATCTGCCTCGGTTCCTGCTCTGGGCAGTGTTGATTGGATGTTTGTTTTGGAGTGTGAATATCACATCCCCCTAGAAGCCAGGTAAATAAAGACCTATGGTATTCCTGTCATTTGAAGAAATTCTGCTTTCTGGATGTGACATTGCTGGGTTAGCGATGGAAAGGACAAAAGTGCGCATAACTCACATTTCTAATAACGTCCGTGGGTCTTGAGAGGTCACGATGCCTTCCTCTCCGTAAAAATGCCGGTATGTTCAAGTATGTACATTAGGAACGCTTAAACCAGAGGTCAACCCTTGACAGTGGAATCCAGAAACAATCCCTACAATTAGTTTTCTCTGAAGCCACAGCGTTAGGGTTGAGCTCATTACCATCTTCCTCCTTGGCTCTTGGGTCCCATCTCAGGGGCCTTTTACTGAGGGCTGCCCCCCCAAGACCAGTCAGAGAAAGTCTTGTTTACTGCCTCAGAGTCTCCTGCCGCTACCTTCGTCCAAGATCTCAAAGAGAGAGCTAAAGAGCCATGTGGTTTATGTGTAAGAATGAAATTAGCCTCAATTATTTTCTTAATGGGAGGAAATGGGAACTTAAAGCTCTCTCCTGCTGTAGCAAACCAAAGTGCGGGGTGAGAAACAGCCTTTTTTTCCACAATTTACTTTGCTTAAATTCCAAGTTGTTTCGTTATAGCCCAACACCCCCCAGAGGAATTCTGTAGTTTTCTGCAAAGACTATTTGCATTTCCTCATTGAATCGCTCTCAAGTTTCCTGCAGGAGAGCTTCAAAAGATCCTTGCCTGGTGCAGGAGCTAATGACTGCCCTCCCCAGGAGTCTGCTCAGAAAACGCTTTCCCTGCAATGGCTTGCAACATTCACAGTCTACCTCTTGGAAAAATCCCAAATGTGATAATTAGGGCAATAGGCATTTTCATATGAGGAGGTGTATCTCCGTGATGGGCGTTCCAAGTTCTTGGATTTCAGCAGGCAAAATACAGTGCGGTCATGGGAAAACACTTCTCTGCATAATCCAAGGCCAAAGTGGAATTTCGGGGGGGAAATAAAACAGGTTTCTAGAGCACTCATACCAAATTTGGAACTCAGGTCTTTCAGGCTCGTTATGTTTTGGCCAAGAGGCACAGCGTAGAAGAGTGTTTTCTACTGCAGGCAGAGATCAGAGGGTAAACTTACCCTGTGCTCTGTCGTTTCCCACCGTTGCATTCTTTTTAAAAACTTTGTAATGTTTATTTTGTTTTTGAGAGATGGAGGGACAGAGCACAAGCAGGGGAGACACAGAATCCGAAGCAGGCTCCAGGCTCCGAGCTGTCAGCACAGAGCCCGACGCCGGGCTCGAACTCCCGAACCGAGAGATCATGACCTGAGCCGAAGTTGGATGCTTAACCGACTGCCGCCGTTGCATTCTTAACTATCACGCAACCTCTCTGGGTCCCTGTGACTTCGTCTGTAAGGTGGGGATCGTAATATCTGCAATACCTAGTTTGCCAAGGGGATTAAACAAGATAGAAAAATAAAAGTTCCTTAAACACTGTAGTCCGTCAGAGGACATTCCCTTTGCTCACCGCTACTGGACCTCTCTCTCCATAATCATCTTGAGTTCTAAAAATACAAGAAGGTAAAAGACAAAAATGGAGCAGTATGATCTTATTAATCTAGAGGCAATGGAAGCCTGAGCGAGAGAAAAAAAAAAGAAAATCTGCCTTTGCCTTTGCGAGATGAACGATGGAGAATTAGAGAGAAAAAAGAGGCGTGGCGGTCATGGAGAGTTCGGTGGGTCTGTTTGTTTTGTTAAAGATAAGCTGAGGCGTATTAAACATTTTACGAGTTTGAGCGAAAATTGATTCGAGCGAGGCAGCCGCACGATGGGATTGGTTGGGAGCCCTTGGACGGCAGCGTGGGGAGAAGGACTGCGAGAGAAGGTAGGAAGGAAATGAGTCGATTGTCTGCAGCTTAAAGCCTGGTTGGCTGCTTCTTGTCACGGGCTCTCCTTCCTGTTGTGATGTTGTGACCGTGAGGCGTTTACCGGCTTTGATTTTGGTTTGCTTAGGGCAGGCCACCAGGGCAGCAGGGCCACCGCAGTCCAACGGCCTCCGTGTTTAGTTGATTTCACAGTTTGCATGTTTGTTTCGGTTTAGTTTGACTTTTTAGAGCCGGAGATTATCATAGAGATGGTCTAGCACCAATGCCTCGTTTCACTGGCGGGAAGACTTAAATTCCGTGGGATCCCAGACACCTAAGAGAGCAGCAGAGTAGGGGGTGGGTGGGAGTCCAGCTTTCCTGATTCATACGTGGTGTTATTTCTACCATCACTTCTTCTGTTCACTGACCCCCCAGGACTTGGCTCAGGGATCACTGATCCTGTGACGATCATGAAGCGCTGGACAGATCTCCGTCCTGACTCGACCACTACACCACAGTGAGACTTTGGCGACTCTCTCCATGTCTCCGGATCAGCTTTCTCATCAATTTCTTTGTAGGTCACCCAGGCCCTTAATCAACCCAAAACAAGCCCTCGCTTTAGATTAGGAAAAGCTGACCGTGACAGACATTGCTAACGCATCAGAGCACAGCCCTGTTGACATCACACTTGACCTCAGGGTCTTATGAGGGCCCAACGGACTCTACCAATATATAATGGTGCAAAAAGACATCTATTTGCCAACTGTAGGTTCAATGAGCGCAAATTCTCACATGGTGTGATTTATTTCTAGGGTCGATACTGGAGAATTAGCTGCTGTGGCTTTTGTGTTCCTTGTTGTCTGTTCCTAATCACGGTTCCTCTCTAGGTCTACCCCCATATGGACGGTTGTGACCCGATTAATGTGGTAACGGAGGATTCTCGAAAAAATGCCACGGAAGAATTTTGAAAATGAAGGGCTCTCCCTGGGGCTGGTGACGGGAACTACAGCGGAGCTGGGAAGGGAAATGAGGTACGACACTGATCGATACGTGAGGCAGAGAGGCAAAGTGTACTGAGCTGAGTCCTAGAACACCGTTGTGTCCCAAGAGGCCCACAGGCCTGGGTCAACAGCTCTCTCCCTTCTGGCTGATTGGTACTTTAGCAGATAAAGGTCAGGTGGCCTGCAAGCCCCAGGTTCCAGCCCACTTTCCTGATGCTGCTCCTCCTGCCATTCCCGGTGACTTTGATTTTCACCAAGACGACCTTCCAACAGTCCATCCTCTCCATTCCTTGACCTCTTCCCTGCTGTCATTTCTACGCTCCACCAACTCGTTCCCTTCGCCAAGTCCCAGGTATTGGCATGACAGCAACAGCACGCATTCCACAATCTAAATTTCAGGCATCCTGCCCTCCACTCCCCACCACCTAGTTTTCCAGATCGGTCTCTACATGAGAGCGCGTAGTAGGTGGCGAGTTCCTTTTTTTGCCAAGCGGGACTTACAGTCCACCGGTTGTGCCTTTCCTCTTTCATTCCCTTGTCTCCTTCCTTTCTCTGGTGGCCTTGATTCCTTAAGCAACCATTGCCGTCGCTCCCTTCAATTCACCCTCAATCCCCTTCCACTCTAGGTGACGTGAAAACCACGGTTAAGCCCAGCTTGTCCCCGACCGTCCCTGTACGTCTGCAGCCGAACACAGCGGGAGAAACACGCGTCTCCGTGTGGAATGACATGTGAAAGTCTCGCGCGTTAACCTCAGGTGGGCCCTTGACATTGGCTGGCGATAAAATTGTATCCCCTATTCATCCCCTCTTCCGGGTTAATATCTTGTGCCTCGTTCTCCCTCCTCAAACTGCTTGTCCCAGCACTGCCTCCACCGGGTGGAGGATTATGGACTCGGCCTGTGCCTAGCTTCTCGGTTGTAAACCAGGGACGATAACACTGCCTACTATTTCCGGTAGTTTCTGTAGTGAGGCATGTCAGTAGTGCCTGGCCCAGAGCACACACCATGTGCTCCTGCCGTCGATCGTGTTTTCTGTGCACATATAGTCTGTCTCTTCCCCAGTTCTGGTGGATGGGAGAGCGCCTCACTCCGAGCAAAGGGCAACCCCTTGACCTAGGCACTGGGTCTCATCCGCTCTCCCCAATGCGAGGACATTGTTCCAGCAAGTCACATGGCACTTTTCCCAAAAATGTCTAAAATATATAAAATGCTATTATTTTTCCTGCCTCTAAGGGCCTCTCTCGACTCCTACGTATCCCAGCTACTGCACTGTTTCGTCCATCTTCCAGCCAGACCACCTACCAGAGTTGCCTGTCTCCCGTCTCCAACTTCTCTTCTCAGCAATACCCACCCCAAGCAGATTTAGCCCCTCCCACCTCACCTAAACGGCTTTGTCAAGGGCACCAGGGTCCCTTGAAATGACTTCCTCACCTACCTTCCAGGAGGCCCGAGACAGTCTGCTTCCTCTCCTACCATTTGGTGGCGTTTCCTTGGACTCCTTTTCTAGTTCAGCCTGATTTCTCCCCTCGTGAAATGTGGGAGTCCTGGGGCTCTCTTGTACGCACCCTAAGTCCCTTGCTGACCTTCTCCGGTCTTGCGGCTTTCAGTGCCTCCTACGTGGCATTTCCCCGCTACGTGATGTCTTCGGTGTGAACTTCTTCCCGGTCTTCTGAGCTCCAGAGGCCCACCGCCCTACAGCTCCCTTCACACGTAACCAGCGTGCGACACAACTCCTCGCCATCCCCTCCAACCCGCGTCCCCGCCAGCCGTGGCACCTCAGCCCGTGGCAATTCTTTCTTTCAGGTTCTCGGGCTGCAAACCCTAAAGCCAACTGAGCTCCCCCACTTTCTCTCATACCCATCATCTTACCCATCAGTTTTACATTCAAACTACCCTCAAACTCAGGCCAACTCTCAGCCCTCCACTCCTTCCTCCTTAGTCCAAGCTTTCAGAGTCCCTCGCTTGGGGTTTGCGATATCCACGTCCCTGGGCCCTGAGCCCCCGTGCCTCCTATCGGTCTATTTTCGACAGAGTTCCAAAGGGATCGTGACCCAGTGCAGTTTGGAGTGTGTCACTTCTGAAGCCCTCCGGTGGTGTCCCTATCACTGAGACCAAAGGCCAAGTGACACTGGCACATAAGCCCTCACAGTGTCTGCTTCAACACACCCCCACTCCTCCTCTGGTCTCGTCTCCCGTGGCACCTGCTCATTTCCACCATGCTTCTTGTAGAACGCCTTCGGTATCCTTCTGACTCAGCACTGTTGGAGTCTCTTTCCTTCGCCCGCAATGTTTTTCCTCTGATGCCCGACTTCCACCTGGCCCTCTCTCTCACCCCCTCCAGGTGTTAGCTCCCACACCTTCTCTTTGAGGCCTGTCTCGGACACTAGACCTGAAATGTCGCCAATCATTGCTTTTACGTTCTCTGTCTCCCCTCCCCCTAATACACCCAGGTGTATGGTACCTTTTCCCTATTTGACTTAGTCACTGTATGTGTCCTCTCCGGAGTAAGAACCATACGTGGGCTGGGATTCTGATGTGTTTACTGCTTTCTCCCCAGCTGTGTGCTAAGGACTTTGGCCCAGAAAGAGGTCTGGACTTCCGCCCTGCTTCTTTGGAAAGAATCTCTAAACTCATTTAATTTCTTCAGTGATAAAAGGTCTCAGCCGTTCCGGGTGGGTCCGTTGGACTACATCTGATGGTTTATGCTAATGAGGTGGCCCGCCCCCAGCCTACCTCCAAAGAAGGGAGATGCTGGGAGATTGCACTTAACCTTGTGGGGGAGCCATCAACCAATCAAACGGGCCAAATAAGGAAGCCCTGCTGAAATCCCTGGACGTCAAAGCTCAGGTGATCTTTCTGGTGACACTCTTTCATGCTTGTTGTCACACGTCTGTGCCCGAAGGGACATGCATCCTGAGGACAGAAGAAGCTTTGCATTTGAAGCTTCCCTGACTCTGCCTCACGTGTCCCTTCCTTTGGCTGATTTCAGGGCATCCTTTCCCTGTAATAAATGTGACTACAAGTAGAAAAGTTTCCAGTGAGTCCTGTGAGTCTTTCTAGAGCATCATTAAATCTGAAGATGGTTGGGAGAAACCACAACAAAGTCGTCATGGGTGTAAAGGTGAGGGTGGCCTTCTGTGGATCTTTCCCTTTGTGCAGCCGGACTGTCACTGTGCACTGGGGTCGGAGGCCCTCGATGGGGTTGGCTCGCTGGGGGCTGTGCCCCTCGTGTCGCATGTTGGCCAACTCTGGGTACCGGCACCGACGTCTGAACTTGGCACCCCAAGGGCATCCCCAAGTAGGTGTTGGATGAAGAAACTAATGAGTGACTAAAAAGATAAGCCCTCACCCAGGTTTACGTTCGGAAACAGTCAATTCCTAAGCTCAGCTGACATTCAGCACATTTTTTCTGGGTTCCATTCGCTTCTGACCTTTGGGGGACTTACAGGTCCTGTACGGCCGAGGACGAGCTTTTGCCTCCGTACGAGCCATTCCTGAGCTTGCCTAAAAGTCCTTCTGTGAACATTTCATATACAAAATTAAAAACGACATCCTTTTTACTCAAAATGGTCACGTTCTTCTTGGCACGTCTTGGAGCAAGCAGCCTGAGCTATAAAACTATTAACACCTGCTGAGTGTAAACAGAATCAACCTAAGGAACTTGTAACCGTGTTTTTGTTCCGTAAGGGAGATAGATAATAAAACAATAAGACACCACTGATACTAATGTTAAAATCTCCGTGTGAAGCTATCAGTTTTAGCTTTCTCGTCCAGCCCAGATTATGTTAATCCCTTCAGATTAAAAATTCCGCTTGTCGTTTTTCAAAACACTGCCTTTCGGTTTTGTCTGCTGGAACATTATATTCGTAGAAAATAGTAAACTCTAACCTCAAACGGAGAGGAGCATAAGAGGATGACAATTAAAACTAATAATAAAACCCTCTGCTCACGGGAAGCCTGCAGAAACTGCTTAAGGCCTTCCACTGAGAAGACACCCTTTGCAATTTCAAAAGATGCTACCAAATGCTTATCTGCAGATGAAAAGAAGAAAATAATTTCCTCTCAAATTCATGGTAAATAAAGGCTTCTTTCTTTCATACATATGTGACTTCTTTTTTTTAATTTTCTTTTAAAGCTTCTTTATTTTTGAGAAAGACAGCGTGAGTTGGGGAGAAGCAGAGAGAGGGAGACACGGAATCCGAAGCAGGCTCTGGGCTCTGAGTGGTCAGCACAGAGCCCGATGTGGGGCTTGAACTCACAAACCAGGAGATCATGACCTGAGCTGAAGTAGGATGCTTAACCAACTGAGCCACCCAGGTGCCCCTTGACTTCTTGAGACTCCGTAACAAACTAGCAAGGAAACAACAGGATAGAAATTACAGACAACCCGGGGCACCTGGGTGGCTCAGTCGGTTAAGCTACCAACTTCTGCTCAGGTCATGATCTCACAGCTCATGGGTTCAACCCCCAAGTCGGGGTCTGTGCTGACAGCTCAGAGCCCGGAGCCTGCTTTGGATTCTGTGTCTCCTTCTCTCTCTGTCTCTCCTCTGCTCATGCTCCATCTCCTTCTCTCTCTCTCTCTTAAAAATAAATAAACATTTAAAAAAAATTTAAAGTTTAAAAAACAGAAATTACAGACAACCCAATTTGATAGTCAGTGCAAGTCAGAGTTTGCAAGAATTTCTAGAAGAACCTGAAACACCTCCTTTTGTCCCATGTGACGTAGGTTACGTGTCACTGAAAACATACCGTCAGTAATCAATGTTGAAATATTAAATTATGGCTCGGGGCTAAACAGGGACTCTTTATCAGTTTTATTACTTTGGAAAATGTACACACACACACATTCATGTTTTCCAGGTCCTTTTCCAAAACCGCCCAGCAATGAGAAATACATGAAATCAAAAATAACTTTGACACAGGATATTTCTGGATGACGGAATGAACCGAGTCTTTTCTAACCTGCCATTAAGGCCTGGGCCATTCGTCTACGCTAGAAATATGAGCTTGGATCATGAGACATTCTTAAAGTGAGACATGAACTGAGTAAATCTCATTCAAGATGTAATTTGAATGTAAGGCCTTGTCCGTAAAATAAACAAAGTGTCGTAAAAAGTGTAACGATTCACAGTGAAGCAAGAGAATGCAAAGAGTGCCCCCAAACTGTGTAATCTCAACACGGGTGTTCCTCTGTTTACTGCAACACATTGTCAGAAGAGCTGAGCTCATCCTGATAGTTTTCTGGATCATCAGAACACGGACTTTTTCCGACCTCGCAGAGCTGCTTAGGATTGCTCCTGCTTGTCAGTCTTTAAGTCATCTTACCAACTATCCATGCTTCAAAGTCGACGCTTCCACGTTGATTAGGGATCCGTGCGTTCGGGGCACACAGCCTGGGGTTTCTAAAGAAGGGAGTTTACGACCCAAGCCAGGTTTCCGAAGCACCGTTCGGACAGAAAAAATCCTCACTCCTCCCGTTTGTTCAGGTGAAACACGTGACCCGCTGCATCACGCGTCATTGTCCAGGGATGGTGGTCTTGTGTCAAGCCAGAGACTCGTCTTTTGTGTTACAGTATCAGTAGTAAAAAAACCCAAAAAACAAAAAACAAAAAACAAACAAAAAAAAACCATCATGGGCTTTTAAAATTGTTCCTGCTATCATGGACCTCCATTTCCCCCGTGCGTCTTCTTCCTGGGTGCCGGAATTTTCACTGTAAGTACAGCATGGTGAGTAAGGGGGCAAGTTTTGGAATCTTACTCTTTGGATCTCAGAACCCCCACTTACTACATACACATGGATAAACTTCTGGGACCTCTGCTTTGTTACCTATAAAATGAGGATTGTATGCCTGCCTCCTAGGAATGCTAGGTTGATGAAAGGAGATAATGCGTTTATTTATTTTTTTTTATGCTTATTTATTTTTGAGACAGAGAGAGAGAGAGAGACAGAGTGCGAGCAAGGGAGGGGCAGAGAGGGAGGGAGACACAGAATCCGAAGCGGGCTCCGGGCTCCGAGCTGTCAGCACAGAGCCCGACGCGGGGCTCGAACTCACAAACTGTGAGACCGTGACCTGAGCCAAAGTTGGCCGCTTAACTGACTGAGCCACCCAGAAGCCTCTCAACAGACCCTTTTTAATGAAGGAACAGTAGCCCTTGCATGACAAGCTGTTGCTCGAACTCACGGACCGTGAGATCACGACCTGAGCCACAGTCAGATGCTTACCTGACTGAGCCACCCAGGTGCCCCCAGACAACGCATTTAAAGGGAGATAACACTGTGCCTAAAATACGCTTGTCAATAAATGGTTAATGACAATAATTATTAGAACACACACAGAGTAAATTTACACTTGTTCAAAGCTTGGAAGCCGAGTGTTTATGTATTTACATACACACATATACACACGTACACACACGTCTATAGTTAGAATTCGGACATTATAACAGATTTTTATGGGTTTTCCTATCTTTGCAAGTGAGAGGTGTTGGCTCCTTCCATTTCCTAAATGGAAAACCTGAAACACGCAGCAGCGACCTTCCCAGTATCACAAACGAAAGCTTTCTTCCCAACGTTCCGCTGATGAAATGAAGTCCAAGGTTGAAGTTAGTGAAGCCAAGGCTTCCGTGCCGACAGAGCAGAGGCCCTGGGGAGGGGGCTGTCTTGCAAGCGGGCAGTTGGCCTCCCTTCCGGTGGCCTGGCACCCGACTTGCTGAGACCCAGAACCAGTCCAGCCCGCTCCTTGGCATTGGAGAGCGAGGCCCTGAGCTCCAGGTCGTGAAGATGGGGAAAGTCTCCCGGAGCCAACCTATCTGTCCACATCCACAGACGCCTGCCTCGGACCGCGAGGTGGGAAAGGGGGACTTGTCCTCCGCCTCCCGGGTGGATTCATGTGGTTGTTTCATCGCAGCCTCTTTTCCATAAATACGAGTAGCCGTGGAGAATGTCTCCAGTGTCAGGACTTCCTTCCCGGCTGGGCCACCCTGGCACACTCGGAGGGGCTTCCTGGGGCTGCGTCCCACTCTCCCCCCCCCCCCGCCAGCGCCCACATTTCTGCCGAGATCCCTCTATTTAAAGGTGAGATCATCAGCTTTTGTTCCATTGGCTTGGATCAAAGACCTTCTCTGAGCGGGAAACAAAGCCGCCCTTCGCTGGGGGCAGCCAGCCTCTGTACTTTGCACGCAGAGAAAAGGACGGGCTGTTTTATTCCTTTTCCAGGACTGGAAATTCTCATGCCCTGGAAACCCCAGCAGCAGAACCGAAGTGTTTCCCAAAGACAAACATCCCTATTATGCAGGGGACAGGACTTTGGCAGGAACGTGCAAACTGTGGTGGGCAATTTGGCACTGGGCCGTTGGGCCTCTGTAGGGGGAGAGCAGACAGTCCCTTTGTCTGCCGTCCACGGGGCCCGGATTGGACGCCACGGTCAGGAAGTTCTCTTTCAGGCCCACCGCCTCTCGGTCAAAGCCTGCTTTCTCAATTTAGCGCTTTCCTAATGGTATTATCTGACTCCTCCAGAGAAATTGCCTGCCTGGCCCATCAACCGCACTGTGGACCATCGCTCTGTGGCTCTGCCCACCAAGACTGGCTTCTTTTTGACTCGCGGGGAGAAGGGTGGCACCTGAATGGGGTCGCCCGTGTTTGGGTCGGGAAGGCCACCTTGGCTGAAAGCGGGGGGTGCTAATCACGAGGGGCGAGTGCAGTTATTGGTTCTAGTACAAAAAAGAGAGGAGAGACTTCACTCGTAAGTGAAGCCACCGTAAGTGTCATGCTTCTGAACTCTCCGTTGAGTTTGCACGTTGCCTAAACACGTAAAATGAGAAAAGCGGCATGGCCGGATGATGGCCTCACGCTTTGCAGACCAGCTTGGATCTGTCGTCTCTGTCCTTCACTGAGAGCTGGGCTGCTTCCCCCCTTCCTAGGGAATAGAGGCCGGGGGGCCCTTCACCTTCCTGGAGGGTGACCTCCGTGAGCCACCTGTCCGTCGGGGCCCCCACCAGGTGCCCTGAGCTGCCCCTGGAAAGACGGCTCAGAAATGCGCAGGGGGCCGGTTTTCTTGATTTCCTGTCTCCTACGTCCAAGGGAACAAGGGACAGAGGCGTACAAAATTTCTTACGAGAAGGAGCAGGTGGGTATTTCCAGGTCGTAAACGGTATTCCGAAAGTCTGCTCACTGCTGATTAACACTCCGGGTGAGATTTTCTAAAATCATTTTTGCCACCAGGTCCTCCTTATCAAGGGACACCCGGCTCCACTGATTACCGAACTGGCTGGCGACCCTGATTAAGACCCCCTTCTCTGCCCAGACAAGGGGCCCCGGTTCCTCCCCAGCTCCCCGGTTGTTGCAGCCCCAGCTCTGCGGCTGCGTTCACAGGCAGCCTCTATTTTCTTAAGGAAAACAAGTGCCTCATTCTGAGCTGCGCCTCATTTAAAAACAAGATTTATAGGCTTCCTCTTCCGCTCAGTCCTGCACACCTCATTCAGCTTCCCTGGCATCTGCGGCTTGGATACAAAGATTCTCCTGAGCTCTCTTAGAGTCCTTGAACATTTTCCAACTGCACTGAAAACACCCAACATGTATATCAGTTATATGTACACACACACACACACACACACACACACACGACACAGAAAGCCAGGGAGACAAACAAATAGCAAAGGACAGAGACAGAGACAGAGAGAGCTCAGTAACACGGTATATGTTTCTATAAAAAATAATGATTCTAACAACTTACCCTGTTTGGCCAAACGATTACTATGGTTGACAAATACTCATAGCTACCACACCTAATTAAATCTAAACAGGAGGCCTGCAGGCTATGGAGTAAGAATTCTATGGCTTTAAGTTTTTCCAAATAAAAATAAATCAATTCAGGGGCGCCTGGGTGGCTCAGTCAGTTTAGCATCCGACTTCGGCTCAGGTCATGATCTCACGGTCCGTGAGTTCGAGCCGCGCGTCGGGCTCTGTGCTGACAGCTCAAGCCTGGAGCCTGCTTCCGATTCTGTGTCTCCCTCTCTCTCTGCCCCTCCCCCGTTCACACTCTGTCTCTCTCTCTCAAAAATAAATAAACGTTTAAAAAAATTTTAAAAATAAATCAATTTATTAAAATACCATTTTAAAGCCTTACGATGCAGAATTGTATGCCCTCTCAGTGAGTACTATGTTCTAACCTTTTTCGAAAAAGTTCCAACATTTCTCTTCCTTAATGTCTGCATTTTGTGTTTTGTTTTAGCAGATGACAATGTCTCCACCTGGGTCGTTAAGATGAACATTTTGGAAGACGTTTTTAGCAGTTTGTAAACAAGCAAGCAAGCAAGCAAACAAACAACTTCCATGGGCTCTTAGAATGGCCACGGTGATATATGGTTAGGCAATCAGTCCGGATCTTTCGATTTTGATTTGACCGCCTTTTCTCCGCCTCTGTAGCAAACACAGGCCCTGGATGTTCTGGTTTTGACTTCCCGCTTCAACCAAAATTGGTACACATTTGCTAAAATGTATCCCATTCCTTCTCGATTCCAGAAAATTCCTCTTCCCCCACAACCTAGTTTATGTGTGATGAACAGAGGGACAACAAAAAGAAATCCATTTTTAATGGGATTTCTCAATTAAAACGGTCGGGATAGACAAATTGACCAATGGAACAGGCTAGAGTTTAGAAATAGACGTCAGGCACAGGGGTCTGCTTTCCGACGAAGGCACCTCAGTAGTGCAGCAAGGAAGCGATGGTCGCCCCGACAAATAGCGCTGGGTCAATGTTGTCTCCACACGGGGGACAAAATGTATTTGAATGCCAGACACAAAAATCCATTCCTGATAGATTTCAGATCTCATTGGCAAAGGGAAACAATAAAGCTTTCAGAGGAAAATAGAGAGAGAAGTTTTGTGACCTTGAACCAGGAAAAGATTTCTTAAACAGCACACAAATAAGTCCTAACAATACAGGAAAAACGTGGTAAGTCATCCTACATTAAAAGTCAGAAGGTCTGTTTTTTTCGAATCACCACGAACACAGTGCACAGGCATGGCGAGATCACAGTCTGACAGGGGACTTGCATCCACACTATGTAAAGAACTACTGCAAATCGGTTTTTAAAAAATAAAATTACAGGGGCACCTGGGTGGCTCAGTCGGTTAAGCGTCCGACTTCGGCTCAGGTCATGATCTCACAGTTCGTGAGTTCGAGCCCCGCGTCGGGCTCTGTGCCGACAACTCAGAGCCTGGAGCCTGCTTCACACTCTGTGTCTCCCTCTCTCTCTGCCCCTTCCCTGCTCATGCTGTCTCTCTCGGTCTCAAAAATAAACAAACATTAAGAAATAAAAATAAAAAAATAAAGTTACAGGTGTCCCAAAGAAAAATGCGTAAGCGAATCGAGCCAACTCTTCACTAAAGAGGATGTCCGCGTGACCAATAAGCAAATAAACAGTCTTCAGCTTCATCGGTCAACATGAAAGTGCAGATCAGTGCCCATTGCCACACCACCACGTGCACACAGAGTGGTTAAAATTAACAGCAAAAAGACGAAAACGCCGGTGTTGGCAAGGATATAGCGCGGCTGGGACCGTTGGCGGCACACGTGGGAAAGGCCACGGTGGAGAAACCATAGCACGTTCGTGCACCGTGACTCGCCACCACACTGACACTCAGCAAATCTACCCCCAGGTGTCTAGACCCAGCAGAAAGCCATGCACACGACCAGCAGGTCGTGAACTGGAAGGTGCGTAGCAATGCCTCTCAGAATAGCCCCACGCTGGCAAAAATCCAGTTAAATTCTGGCATTTAAGCCCAGAATGGTAAAGCAATGATGATACGTACACTTATGGGAACATTATGCAGGATGGGGAGTAAACAATGCTCAACTGCCTGCAACTTTATGCATAAAACGTGGCGTTAGACAAAGACACCAGGAACCAAAGAGTGCGTTTGGTATAACTATTTACCGGAGGTGATAAATTGGGCACCACTACTCTCTTCTGATAAAAGTAAGAATTGGGCTAGTTGTCCTGGGCAAAGGAGGGTAGCTAGAGTCGAGAAGGCAGGACAGAGAAGTTTCTGGAATGCAGTTAGTGGTCAGTCTCCTCATCTGGATGTTAGTTACCCGGGTGTGTTTAATTCATGGAAATTCATTGGTAGGTGCACTTTCCTTATGCATGCGATGCTTTTTAAAATGCAAAATAAATAGATAGGTAGAGAGATGATAGATAAAATGCAAAATGTGTTCAATGGGAAATACAGTAAAGTAAGAGTAAGAGGGCGTCTGGGTGACTCAGTCCGTTAAGCACCTGACTCTTGGTTTCGGCTCAGGTGACAATCTCACAGTTCTTGAGTTTGCACCCCACTGTCAGCGCAGAGCCTGCTTGGGATTTCTCTCTCCCTCTCTCTCTGCCCCTCCCTGACTTGCTCTCAATAAATAAATAAATAAATAAATAAATATTAACAAAATGTAAAACAGTAACTTAGTCACATCAGTAATGAATCCCATTTTTTTCCGAGTTAAATATGGTTATCACCATATTTCATTGTTTCTAAACCTTTTTCATAATAAACTTGTGTAAGGGGAGCGCATTCCCAGAGAAATATTTTATGGGCCCAAATAGAGAGGTTTTTTTCCCCAGGACGGTTGCAACAGGAGCGTCATGCCCCCGATTTGACCATTTCCGTGCACCTGGCACGCACACACCTCCCGAGCAGCGTGGACATTGCTCTGCACGAGCTTCTGTCTGATGCTGAAGTCCCTTTGCCTGTCTCCGCGAAGGCCCAAAGTGCCGGGGCACTAAGCTCTCCTGGGATCGGGTCTCAAGACGGCTGACCCAGCTCCCTCGTCCCTCATGTGACACCGGGGGGGGGGGGGGGGGG
>NW_026057580.1:114940277-114946345 GCF_023721935.1 Panthera uncia | reverse complement strand
CCCCCCCCCCCCCACTCACCAGGCGGCCTTCACCTCACAAATCTTCTTCTTGGGCACCAGTCCTTTCTCAGGATCTGCTTCCGGAGGGAGCTCAAATTAACACAACGCGATTGAAAACTAAAAGTTTATTTATGCACCCCCAAAGCCTAAGCAGATGTCAAAACAGGAGGAAATCTTACTGGAGACCAAGCAGCAGATGCATAAGACGTGTGAACTAAGGCCCAAACACAAGGCAGTTGGGAGTAACACAGACTTTGGAAAAGCCAGCTGATGTTCCTGGAGAAAAAGAAAGGAGATCCCACATAAGGATTTGACGTTTTCCCAAGGAATTCAGAGCAACTTGGACAAGAGAGATAATGGTATACGTTGTGGAAGAAAATGCTCCAGAGCTGGAAAAAAAGGCAAGGGAAATAGAGAAAGTGTTCGATCTCGGTCTGAACTGAACAGACAGCTGTGTTTCCTCCCAGTCTGGCATATTTTATGATTTACAAGGGTGAAGAGAAAAATTGTTACAAAGACCAGGGGGGGAAAGAATTCAAGCCAAAGATGAGCCTGTCTCCAAAGGGAAAAGGAGAAAACTGGCATCATACTTCTTTAGAAGACAAAATGCAAGAAGCGATGTTAAGACACGCTGTACCAGGGGCCAAGGGGGATTTTAAGCGACTCACGGTTACCATACGTGTGAGAAGGTGACAGGGAGCTTTTCCTCAGATGTGCAGGGAGTCAGAAATATTCGATGGCTATGCCATTCCTGGACAATCTGCCGAAGGTGAACTCCAGATAACCAAGGGACAAATGCAAACACTGAGGACGCAAGTCGGAGAAGTCACGGGACGAAAGGACGGGCTGGCTCAGTATCAACGCGTGATGAGCAAGTGATCACACACGTCTGGGGTAGAAATCCCCTCAGCAAACCCGGAAACGCAGCGGGTCAATCCTCTCCCCGGAGAAAGGAGTCTGGCCGCACAGAGCTGCCCTCCGGAGGACCGTGGTGAAGGGGAACATAGCAGGCGGAGCGGTGGCATTAGCGAGAAGCTCAGAGCGTGCAAGTTCCCATCACCTGCAACCTCTAGGACCTCGGGGGGAAAATCACTGCAACGTTCTAAGCCTCAGGACGTGTTCAGTCCACAAGATGGGAATCATATCGGCCTCTCTACGGCAGTATGGGTATAAGCGTGACCTGAGATGATTCGATGAGAGTCTCTGGTTACTCTTATTAGACCGTCAGCCTTTCAGGGTGCTGGTCGGTGCCGATAAGCCTTTTCTGCCGGATGTGAGCCTAGAAGAAAGGCTCCGCGCTCGCCATCTGCCCTAACTGCGCATGTCCTGACTCGCGTGCACCTGTCAGCCAGCGATGCCAACCCTCTGCGGGGTGGGAATCCTCCCAGGTTTGCGCAGCGCGCCGTGTGTCTCAGTTTCACCGCCACCGGGGGTTTCACCCGTGTTTCCATAGATATCTTCACAGGTAGAGTCACAGGCTGCGTGACAACCGGCTGCCAGACAGCATTTGAAACCATCCGCAGCAGAAATATCACACAGAAGCAGAAAACCGGAAACAAAGTAGGATCACGCAAAAGGGGAAGAGGGGGGGAACGCAGGTTTCTAAGGCGCCTCCCAGTTGCGAAAATTGCTTTCAAGGGGTAAGTAATGTGAGGGAGACCAAAATGTGACTCTTGGACCTGGAATCCCTGACAGTATCTCGGTGACATTTTTTAAAGCTTCGAAGGAACAGGATAGAACCTCCTTTTTCAGAAGCAAATGCCAAGGGGTGCACCGTCTGAAATTAAAATACATTATGAGAATACAGGAAAGTCTATGGAAACTAAATCATTCGTGCTGGATTCTCACCCATGAAGCATATTATAAATTTGGACCACTTTTGCCGGGAAATATATAATAAACCATAAAATGTTGTTATGTAGTAACATTATGCCCTTTATGAAATCTGGCATTTTTATCCTCTGGTATGTTATTTACGTATTACGTTACTTACTTATTGTGTTATTTATGTTATTTGTTTATTTGTAATTACGCTAAATTTTATATCGGATCATGCCACTTCTCCTCGATACATTTATATTTAGGTCAAAGTTGTATGCCCTTGGAACAAGTTATTTCAAAGTGTCTTTTAACGTTTTGTGAGCCTTTAGACAGATGATTCAACTCCTAATTCAATGGAAGTACTCGTTCGTGATTTTTAACAACGGTCATGTTGAAAAAAAAGTTACAATTAAACTAGTTTTGTGAGCTAAAGTATATTGTTTGAAAATTATTCTAGAATGTGGCTGCAGAATAGAAATAGTTCCTAAGCTCCCTCCGAACAACTGAGCTCCCTTGTCCTACGCTCCCTCCGAACGACTGAGCGATTAAGAACGATCCAGGCAAGATGGTTGAAGTTAAGGGCACTGTGGAAAATGGTCCAGCATTCAAGGTCACGGAGTTACCAGGGTTCCAGATGAAAGCTGCTGTGTGACATTCTTCTCTGTTAGGGCCGTTGGCGTTAAGGGTGACTATGTTTTTTGTGCACCTGTGTTGACATTTTACGCTTGGAGACAAAGAAATATTCATTTATTCATTCATATATATGTATGTGCCATGTTATTTTACGTTGAGATATAGCTTCTCAAAACATTGTGTTAGTGCTGGAAAACGGAGACAGATTTGAAGAGGCTGAGACACAGAAATGACAGAAATTTGGGGATCACAGATAAGGTCTAAAGCGTCCCTTGCAGTGCTTCCAAAAGAAAGCAAATTCGAGGCTTTGAAGAAAATTGTAATTGACTTACATCTGCGGGATCCGAGAGAATCAAGGCTTGGTTGGAAGACCTCACGTGAAATGCAAAAGGTCATCAGGCCCGCAGTCCTCTGACCTCAGGGTCACCCTGTCCTTTCCCTCCACTTGTCCAGCAAACGGCCACCAGACAGCCCTTGGAAACAACTGAAGGAACGCTGTGTCCTCAGGGCACTCCAACTTTCCCTTGCGGGGTTTTGTGATTCGTTATTATTATTTTTTAAAGTCTTTTTAATTTTTTAAAAATTCTCACTTATTTTTAAGAGCGAGGCAGCGCGCAAGCAGGGGAGGGGCGGACAGAGAATCCGAAGCAGGGTCCAGGCTCCGAGCTGTCAATGCAGAGCCAGATGTGGGGCTCAAACCCACAAAACGTGAGATCATGACCTGAACTGAAGTCAGACGTTCGGCCGACTGAGCCACCCAGGCACCCCGATTTATTATTATTTTTAAGCCAGACTAGGCTAATGCACATGGACTCTGAGAGCTTTAAATCACCCTGTGGACCAGGAACTTTGGAAAAACACCAGGGGAGTTACTTCCGCGCTCTGGTGTCTACACTTCCTCTGAGCACCGCCAGATGACGAGTTTTGATCCTTGGCAGCATAAACCCGTGCCAGCCTTCCCATGTGGATCTGTGTATCTAAAGAAAATTAATTCTTTATTGTTTAAATTTGATTCCGATGACTAATTCTCCATCATTACCAAGACTTAAAATATAATTCAGAGGCATTTTTCGAAATATCCTTAAATACCAATCTCAAATAGGAGCAGTTGGTTTTATAACACTTTAATATGCTTTCGGAGCGTCTGTCAGAGAATAGCTTTGACTTAAAATAAAATTGCTTTTCTTATCTGAAGCCTTCTGTGAAGCCCGAACACAGGATGGCAGGGGCGCCTTCTACCTGGAAGGAAGATTTTGAGGTCTGTCTCTGCATCGCCCCCATAGCAAAACTCAGGGCCTCTCTCGTCACAGAACTCACTTCTAAGGTGTCTGAATGAGGCCACCCCTGTCTGCGACAATCTCTGGTGTGAGCCCGACTCCCTGCTTCTGATCTGTAACTGCACAACTCACTTATTAGCCATGTTACCTACCGCCCTCACGCTCCACGATGCGAATTGCCCCATCTCGTTTGGGGAAGAATTAAAATAACACGTGTAAAACTCTCCCCCTGCGTACAGTAAGCCCTCGATAACCTCGCTGGTATAAATATTATTATTATCGTTTCACCGCAAGATGCATTCTGTAATCCCACGCCAAGAGACGGAAGGATTCTCCTTCTATTAATCCCATAATAACGTACAGTCAAATGAAATCTAGGCCAAGATAAGATTCGTAGTTTGATTCCAGCCACAAAATAGTGAGGTATCGATTTTGTGTTGTTTTAAGCTTCTACGAAACCCGTTCTTTCCTCTTTCCCCCCATTTACAGATAGGAAGAGAAAACTGCTAAAGCTGAATAGCGTAACGAACCCTCATTTTAGCGGCTGATAGATATTCAGCGATCGGAAAACAACTGTTTCAATTTGGAGGAGCTGGGACCTTGCTCTTTGGACTTCAAAATACACACCAGCTCTGCCCGCATTTTGCTGCAGGGACGTCCCCTTCTGTCTTCCTTTGGACTTCCTCAGTCATACCCCCACTGCCATGCGTCTTCTCCTCCAGCCCACCAGAGAAACACGCAACGGTATAGAAAATTTCGAATTCCATCTAGATCCAATTTGAAATTGCCCCACAATTATTTTGTATCACTTGAAATTATAGTCAAAATGTCTCTGTAACATTCGTCAGTCTGCCAGAATGTGAAGAGACAGAGTCCACCAGCTAAGCGTGAAGGCTGAACAGAGGATCATGGCCACAGCGGGATCTCATCAGTTCCCGGCTTCTGGCAGTTTCAGACTGAACACTCTTCTGGCAGAACAAAGTCCAGTTTCAAATGCCATAATGGAAGGCTGTGCCATTTAACTTAAGCCTGGATAATTTCATTCAAATTGGGTTGATTTTATCCGTGTCTATTCTAGACAATGTAAAAATGAAGGTTCTGCTATGTTAAAGACAAGGTTTTTATAATAATTAACTGGAGACTGTGAGCATTCTTCCGGCTTACATGATATTTATTATCAAACAGAAGCCTCAAGCCGATACGCTAAGACAAAATTCCCTGGAGATCGAAGTTTGTTTCCGTGTAAGGGAAAGGGTGTTAAACATTCCTATCCAGAGGAATTGCTCTGTCGCTCTCTCTCTTTCTCTCAAAAATAAATAAAGATTAAAAAAAAACTTTTTTTAAATGTTGGTCCTCTTACAGCCTTCCTGGTGGCACACCTCTGGGTGAAGTTGGGATTGACTCCCATCTGAGCCGTATACGTGTTACGGAGAAACGCAGAATCTACAGACCTATCTATGGAATTGAGAGCAGCGTGGGATCTTCACAGACATGAACGTGGCATAGTTTGTCACCCTTGTCCTTCATTTTTCTTAATTCTTGTATTTCTTCTTAATTTCTCCCAACAGTATTTTGTAACTCTCTGCGTAGAGCACTTATGTATCTTTCCTTAAATACAGCCACTTAATCTTTTGAATCTTAATAACTTTAAATAATATCATTTAAAAATTTTCAATGGTATATACAAAAAGTGATTTTTGTGTAGCATGGCCTTGTCCCGAGCGATTTTATTAATTTCATTTATTCATTTCATTAATTCACCTTTTCCATTTTTATAATTTCTGGTTTTGTTTCTATACCTTATTGCAAGGTCTGGGATCTCCAGTGCAATTTAGAATATGACTGAGCCGGGAGATTTCTTTCTGGGAGATTTATTTTATTTTACTTTTTTAATGTTTATTTATTTTTGAGAGAGAGAGAGCCAGAGTGTGAACGGGGGAGGGGCAGAGAGAGAGGGAGACACAGAATCCGAAGCAGGCTGTAGGCTCCGAGCTGTCAGCACAGAGCCCGACACGGGGCTTGATCTCGTGGACCCTGAGATCATGACCTGAGACGAAGTCAGACACTTAACCGACTGAGCCACCCAGGTGCCCCTTCTTTCTGGGAGATTTTAAAGTATATATTCACCTTAATTCACTCTGGCTGAGTTATGTTTCCTAGAAATTTGTTCATTTCATTTAAATTTCCAAGTTTACTGACAAACTTTATTACGTCCCCTTGGCATCTTTTAAAATTTGAACTATCTAAAGTGCTGTACCAAATTTAGTCCCGACACTGGTGATTTGTATATTTATTCACTATATATATTTATATTATATACATATATATATACATATA
>NW_026057580.1:114919292-114939877 GCF_023721935.1 Panthera uncia | reverse complement strand
CCAGAGATCTGTCCATTGTTTTGGTCTTTTAGAGGAACCAGCTTTTGGTTTGATGATATTCTCTATTGTATTTATATTTTTCATTTTGTTAATTCTTCTTATTACTCTCTCCTATCTTACTTGGTAGAACTTGCTACCTTTTCTAATTTTTGCAGATGGATACATACATCGTAAATATTCAGACTTTTTTCTTTTCTGATACATACTTTTAAGATACATCCATACAAACCCCTCTCGGGAGCACTAGCTGTGTCCTACAAGTTTTTATATGTAGTATTTTCTTTAGCATTCCTTTCAAAATACTTCCAGATTTCCAGTGTGTATTTTGCCCATCACTTATATAGCATTTGATTGTTTAATTTCAGATTTTAATTAAGAATTTTATTTATTTATTTATTTATTTATTTATTTATTTTGCTGTCGTTTCCCAACTTAATTCCACTGTGGTCAGAGAACATATTCTGTTTGATTTCAATACTTAGTGGTATTGAACCATGCTTTATGACCCAGTCATAAGTCGATTATTTTTAAAGTTTATTTATTTATTTTGAGAGAGAGAGAGAGAGAGAGAGAGAGAGACAGAGAATCCCAAGCTCTGTGCTCAGTGCAGAGCCTGACCAGAGGTTCGATCTCATGACAGTAAGTTCATGACCCGAGCCGAAATCAAAAGTCAGTCACTGAACTGACTGAGCCACCCAGGTGCTCCTAAGTCAGTTTTGATAAAGCTCTTTTTCGGAAAATTTTTTTGCCATTTGGGGGCTTAGCATTGTATACATGTCCATTTGCAAGTTGTTAACATGTTGAGCAGTTCTCCCGTATCCTTACTGACTTTTTTTTTTTTTAATCACATGTACTACCTGCTGTGAAAGAGATACGATAAACCTTCCCATTGTGACTGTGACTTTATCTATCTTCCCTCTTGCTCCTACCAATTTTTGCTGTATGTATTTTAAAGCTGTAATTTGGGGAGTGTGGAGATTTAAAATGCATTCCTTTTCCTGATGGATTGATCCCACTGTGATTTGCAATCCTGCTTCCTGCCACAGTTTTCTCTACTGGGTTCTTCTCTGATATTAGAATAGCTAAACCAGTTGTATTTTGATTCGATTTAAAGGCTATGCTGTTTACAAACACTTGGATTGGAAACCTTTTGTTTGCATATCTTGATTTTCTACCTTATAAACAAGATATTGAGAATTTTGTTTATCCTACCCACTATAACAAGCTAGAGTCCTTAGTTCATTTATGTATTGAAATCACTGATGTATTTAGCTTGAAATGTGCTATCTTCTTACGTTTCATAGTTGTCCCATTTTTACCCAAGAATTACGGCAATTTTCATTTGTTGGTATTTTAATGACGTTGTTAAAGATTTTTGATTTTCCCACTATTTGTTTAAAAAATTATTTCACTTCAATTTTGGAAACAGAATTATAAGTTGTTAGTGGCTGTCCTCAAGTACTTTAAAAATGTTTTTTCATTCCTTTTTTAGCACTTCCATTTTTCTGATCAAAAAACCAACTATTAATCTTTGCCTCTTTGAAGGTAATATGACCCTTTCTCTCCTTTGGGTGCATTTAAAATCTTTCTCTCTCTTTCTCTTTGTTTTTCATTAATCTTTATAATTATCCAGGTTGGGTTATACACAGCGTCTTGAATCTGTAACTTCAATAGCTTTAGAAAATTCTCAGCCATTGTAACTTTAAATATTGCCTTTTCCACATCCTCTCCACACTGCTTTTGGTACTCCAATTAAATGGATGTTAGAGTTTTCTCCACTATGTCGCATAAGTTTTTTTATGCTCTTGTCTATACTGTGGACCTTTTTGTATTTAGCTCCCTTATTAATATGCACGTTTTCTATGGACCTGTCCTTCGGCTCGCTATCCCTGGCCTCTGCTGCTTTAATTTGCATCAAATCCGCTTAATTACAACTTGCCTTCAAGTTATTTTCACTTCTTGAAATTCCATATGCTTTTTGGTGAGCTGGAAATTTCCGGGTATAATAGTATGCATTTTTTATATATCTCCTTCATCTTTTTTTCCCCCTCAGGTTTATGAAAAAAGCTACTCGTGGTTTATTTTGAAGTTACTGCCTGCCAGTTGTAAAATAGGGATCACCTGTGTTTGTGTTCGTTTCATTTTTTACGTTTTTTGTTTTTATTTTTTGTTTACTTGATTTTTCATAATTTAGTCCTATTTCCTGGTGTGGCTGGTCATATTTGGCTCTCCTTGTCATATAAAATAATTTTATTTTCTTCCTCATGGCTCCGACCCTTCCCTCCAGCCAGAGTGAGTAGGGCGATAATCACTTTGATCCAATGAAAACCTCACGGAGTGCGTATAGGCTGACACTTTTGGTGTCAGAGGTTCCTCACCTCTGGTTTCAGAGCACAACCCTTCTGGAAGCTGGCGAGATCAAGGATGCTGACCGTGGCTTCTCGTCCCTGGTAGATCTTCTTCCTAATCTCGGTCTTCTGGGAACCAGAAGAACGTGCCAAACTTTGTCCCAGGTTTTAGAAATATTCTTCCAAGATCTTTGGTTCCTGCTGGGGGTGGCTTTGGCCGAGGGATAGACAGGTCGAGTGTCTGACATGGTTCCCCGATCTTTTTCCCGCACTAGGGTTTTGGAACCTTCTATTGCTATTATTACTGTTTTTCTCTCAAGCACCACAAAATTATCAAAACCTCTGCCTGTTTCTTTGTCTCTTACTTGTCACCTTCTTCCGGAGCAGCCGAGATTCTCAGACACATGCCTGACATTACAGGTGACGGACACCTCGAGGAAAACTATAGGCATAAAATGCTGGCTGACATTCAGTGGTAGCCTTTCAAGTTCTGGCTGACGCAGAAATGACTGTACCTTCAATCAGAGGGTTAGTGCTTTCTTTGATTTTTTTCTACTTGTCAGGGGCATTGTGGTCTGCTATAAGCCACCCTTCTGAGTCAGAAACAGAAATTCCAAGTCCTGATTTTTTTTTTGTTTGTAATCTGGAACTTTCGTGATAAAGCTGGGCCACAAAGAGAATAATATCATCTCTAAATGTCATTGTCAGCAACTGCAAATTCATTTTAAGAAAAAATTACCCTTTTGTGCATAGCTATGCTTTTACCTTTTTTTATTAAAAAAATTTTTTTAATGGTTTTATTTATTTTTGAAGGAGAGAGAGACAGAACATGAGAGAGGGAGGAACAGAGAGAGAGGGAGACACAGAATTCGAAGCAGGCTCCCGGCCCTAAGCTGTCAGCACAGAGCCCGATGCGGGGCTCGAACCCACGAAATCACGACCTGAGCCAAAGTTGGATGCCTAACCAACTGAGCCACCCAGATGCCCCACACTTTTACCTTTTGAAATGCCTCTGTTAAATGCTACAGTGCAACAAAAGCCATATAAAGTGTGAGAGTTATTATAAAGTTTTTTTCTTGTAGCTCATCTTTTCTCCACATAAATAGTATGTGTAGGTAGTTTTACACTTATTAGGCTAGTTGAATTTTAAAATTAAAATTTTTTTTAACATTTATTCATTTTTGAGAGACAGAGAGAGACAGAGAGCAAGCAGGGGAGGGGCAGAGAGAGAGTGAGACACAGAATCCGAAGCAGGCTCCAGGCTCTGAGCTGTCTGCACAGAGCCCGATGCGGGGCTCAAACTCAGGGACCACAGGATCATGACCCGAGTGGAAGTCAGATGCTTACTCAACTGAGCCATCCAGGCACCCCTTAAAATTAGAAATTCAGTGCCCAAAGTGTATGACTTTTAGGAAAGGAACACACATCACATTGGATAAAGCTCTCAAAAGGTTATTAAATAAGCACAAAACTTCAAAGATAAAGTCCCAAGAATCTGTGAGTGGTAAACAAATTGGGGGTACCGAATCAGACTTATGTTTACAATGTGGCTAATGTGCAAAATGTGTTTGAAAGAACATATCAACTTGTCAAAAGTAAAGACTGAATGAATTCAATATCAAAGAGTACCTACAGACAGAGTTCGGGTTTTTCCCCAAGATACTACCCAGACTTGAAGAAATTGCATACAAGAAGCTGTCTCCATAAGAGAACACCTATAAAGACAATTATTAGTGAAAATACTATGCAGCGATCTGGCTAATTTTCAGTGTGCTATAATTAGAAACCGTGGTTAGGCTATGCACATTCCATTAGTAACCAGAACTTTCTTTTGTCCCTGCTTAGGCAATCTCTCATGGCCGGAAACATGCACCCCAGTGCAGGAGACTTTTAATTAAAACTACAGAATGTAGTAATTGTGAGTCGAAATATCGCCAGAATGAAATCCCCTGAATTTCCAGAGCGTGCTCGCTTTTTAATAGATGCAAACAATCACTAATCGTGGGGCCAGGATAAAGCAGTATAGTCGGAGTTGTTCACCCAGGCCACGGCTGCCAATGGCGGATGGGACCGTTCTCTGGGATGGACCTTCCAAGCTCTGGACCATCGGCAGTATCGGGAAATCCCTGCACTCGCAGCACGGTGATAACCAGTTTTCTGGGGAGCAGACCTTCACCGGGATGAGGAGAAACCCAGAAGTCCATCAGGAGGAACACAGACAGGCAGGACTCACGTTTCTAGGGATGTCTTAAGGAGCGGGACTCCTTCGAAATGCAAGGTGAGGCACAAGCGTACCTTTAAAATTTTAGTGCCCACGTTACAAAGTACAACAAAGGGGGCACCTGGGTGGCTCAGTCAGTTAGGCGTCTGGCTTTGGCTCGGGTCATGACCTCATGGTCCATGAGTTCGAGCCCCACATCAGGCTCTGTGCTGACAGCACAGAGCCTGCTTCATATCCTCTGTCTCTCTTTTTCTGCCGGTTCTCTGCTCGTGCTCTCTCTCTCTCAAAATTAAATAAACATTTTTTTTAAGTACCAAAAAAGTAAAATTATCTGTAATAGTGTGTTTTATTTCACCCAGTCTGTCAAAAATGGTTTCATTTCAACACGTAACCAATATAGAAAATATGGATGCATTTTATATTATTTCTTTATACTAAGCTTTTAAAATAAGTGTGTATTTTCCACGGACAGAACATCTCAGTTTGGACTAGCCAATAGCCACAGGTGGTTAACATCTACCACACTGGACAACATATACCTAAAGCCAGAGAGTTTCTTTTAAGAATTATAAATGTCTCGGGGCGCCTGGGTGGCTCAGTCGGTTGAGCGTCCGACTTCAGTTTAGGTCATGAACTCACAGTCCGTGGGTTCGGGCCCCACATCGGGCTCTGTGCTGACAGCTCAGAGCCTGGAGACTCATTTGGATTCTGGGTCTCTCTCTCTCTCTCTCTCTACACCTCCCCCACTCATGCTGTGTCTCTGTCTCAAAAATAAACGAACATTAAAAATTAAAAAAAAAAAGAATTATAGATGTCTACGCATTGCAGCCTCTGGAAAAATAGCTAATGGCTCAAGCCACAAAACCCAAGTAACAAATTAATGTATTGTATTATTTTTACAGATTCAGCAAGCATGTTCGTTTCCTGATTCGCTAACACCTAAATGCATGAAGCTCTGTGAATATTTAAATATACAAAAAAATACCGTGTGCAGTTGGTAACTAAATAGATACCTAATTAAAACATGAAAATGTGGATGTGAAGAATACACACAAATATTACACTAGGGTTTGTTCTAGGAAAAGAGAGAAGCCGGTATTATGTGAGGGGCATAAAAAGGTGTCCGTTTGTAGCCGTGAAACCCTCAGAGGATCTCTTTTCAAAAGCGACGGTGTTGTATTTCCCATTTCTTGATGCTACAGGGTTTTCATTAGAGTCTAAGTACCAAACTTTGTTTTACTTTTCCCTCCCAGAAAAAGGTCTCAAGGGCATCCCAATGCCATACAAATGACTGATGGAGCCAGGCCTCACCTGGTCACTCACCAACACAAATCCTGAATCACCTTTTGCATCGGGACCCAAACTCATTCTTGGTGACCCCTGGGAGATTTTAGTAGTCTGAACCAATTTTAATGACTCTTATTTTCAAACGTGTTGGTGTTCCCCCTTACGAGAAATTTATTCTCTGAGCAAATTAGACTGTAATAAGCCAGAGATGCTTCTCGCTGGCATCACCTGGTACCAGTTTGTTGTTAGGTGGCTGAAAAATTACAGAAAATGACAGAAGACTGGGGTGGTCACAGCATTCCTCAAGGCGTGAAAAAATAGCTTTAATATCCATTTCCCTCCTCTTGTTCACAGAAACACAAGCACATGTACTTAAATTGCCTTTGAAAGCAGCGATGTTGGCAAACACCTCCTCCTTCTCTACATCATCAGGGATGCCTGGGTAGGAATTAGTCATGTTTCTCTTTAGTGCCGATACTCAGACACTCTTTTCTCTCACCACAACCTAACACAAAGCGTATCTTCAATGCCTTCAATACTTAATGACACCACAAAAATAGTCCTGCAAGTAGGAAGGAGATGGGAAGAAGGTGTTGGCATTAACTGCAATTAAGGAGTAAGCAAATAGCAAGTAATTTATTTGTTGACACTCAAATACAATGCATAGTTATTCTGCCAAATGATTCAATCACAGTAATCACGGTTTCCATAAATCAAGTAGATAATCTCTTGCGTTTTAGTTTTTTCCGCATCATGGACAATCTTTCCCGGTAATGAGGTATGAAATACAGCATCTCTGTGTCATCTTGTGTTATCTCTCCTCATTATGACCACTCATCAGAGGGTGAAAGGCTGAGTATCACAAGAAGACAATAATGGAGGAGCCTGGGTGGCTCAGTTGGTTGAGCGGCTGACTTCGGCTCAGGTCACGATCTCACGGTTCTGTGAATTCCAGCCCTGCATCGGGCTCTGTGCTGATGGCTCAGAGCCTGGAGCCTGCTTCGGATTCTCTGTCTCCCTCTCTTTCTGCCTCTTCCCTGCTCCTGCTGTCTCTCCTGTCTCTCAAAAATGAATAAACATTAAAAAAAAAAAGGAAGACAATAATGGTGGACAGAGGGTACGATAGACCCTCTTGTCAAAATGGATGGTGGAAAGCAGTGTCCTGGAGAATGATGGCAGTCTCTTCTTATCTTTCGCCTGGAGATATTGAAATTTGTTCCATGGTACCAACTTGGATTACTGTGTCCAACTTCTGTTCAACAAAAAGAAAGCTCTCGGGGCAGCTGGGTGACTCAGTAGGTTAAACGTCCAACTCTTGATCTTGGCTCAGGTCACAATCTAAAGGTTTAGGGGATGGAGCCCTGGGTCTGGCTCCGTGCTGACAGCACAGAGTCTGCCTGGGATTCTCTCTCCCCCTCTCTCTGCTACTTTCCCACTTGTGCATGCTTTCTTTCTCAAAATAGATAAACATGAAAGAAAGAAAGAAAGAAAGAAAGAAAGAAGCGAAGAGAGAAAGAAAGCTCTCTTACTTTCTTGCTTCGGAAATGACCCAGCCCCCTTCAGGTGGCCTGAAGAAACATCTTCAACCACCGCACTAAACAGGGGCTCTGGTCTCCCCAGAAGCCCTGACTTGCAAATAAATACGAATTCTAAACTCATTCCAAAGTGGAAGAAAAAAGAAATCTGCATCACATCAAAGCAACCCTTTTCTTGGGGCACCTGGGAGGGTAAACATGAGTAAACGTGTGTAGAACCGACCAAACTGGACCAGACAACAGTTCTGCCAACAAGCATTACGGCTGTCACCGGAGCTCAAAATGGATAGGAGGAGCCTCCCGGGACGTGAAGGGAAGGACATTTGAGATGCATATTACGAATGGAATCCAGTTCATTGGAAAGTATTTTTTCAGGGTATAAAGAGGGATATTTTTCCCCCCATGGATCCGAGGCATCAGCAATTTCAAGACCAGCCAGCGGAGGGGGGAGAAGAGACGGTCTTGCTTCCTTGCCTCTGCCGGTGGGACGGAGCCCATCCACCTTGAGACATTTTATAACCAACAGCTAAGTGTCCCCGCTGTCCCTGGCTGATTTTGATGTCAGTGAGTTCCTTTCTCTCTGAGAACACTTACTGCATGCGAACGGCAGACGTAAGAATGACTTCCCCTCTGGCACGAGGCCCTTTCTATCCACTTGACGTTAGACTAAGTGAATACGAAGCAGCGTTTCTCTTGTTTCTTTTATTGCTTTCAAAATGTGCTTTTCAATTAAGAAGATGGGACAATGGAGGAGGGGTCTCTCCAGTTGGAGGTCAGTTAATGTTCCTACGTCAGAAGACTGTACCGTATTTCAGAAGAAAGCAAAGCCAGTATCATAAGTAATCAGCTAGAAAACAACTAACTGGTGCTAGCTAACAAACCGATAGTCACAGTCAGCTGTTTTTGTGGAAAAATCCTGGGAATAATTGATTTCAGGAGATGCAACTTTCCACAAGGAAAACTGTGTGGTTATTTTGCTGGATTTCCAGCTGAGGAACAATTTACATCAACAAGCTCATCACTTGTTTTTTAAGTTCCTAACAAGCGTATCTATTAATTTATGGGTGTGCTAAGAACCACGAAGGGGAAACCTGTGTAAAGCATAAATATTGATCCCCATCTCAAAAGGCAGCAACTACACTCTGGGGGCCGAGGAGGAAACCAGTTCACAGGCGATTGGGCAGGACCACGATGAAGATCACAGCTCAGGGCCATCCTGGCTGTGAGACACTTCCCACTCAGGTGCTGCGAGGATACTCACCCTCTTTCAACTGTAAGGTTTAAAGAAGCCCATCTCCCTAACCCAAGATTAGTCTCTTGAAAGAAAGAAAGAAAAGAAGACAGAGAAGTTCTATGTGGGGTGCATTTGTGGGGAGACAATATGGCGGCAGTCATGCTGAAGTGCGAGGCACGGTGTGGGAGTGTGCGTGCGTGCACGTGTGTGAGTGTGTATGCGCATGAAGGACTTCTGAACGGGACGATGACCTAAGCAACGAGTACAACAAAATAGGGGAGGGTCCTCTCCACGCCCCCTCCCACATTTTGGAGAAGGAGTAATGGACAATGGAAACTTGAGAAATTCTAGGCAGGAGGAGCTTGGGAGCAGCAATCTGGTCGTAGGGGTACAAACAACTTTTCTAGCCTTTTCCGTAAGTCTACTGCGGTGGCCCAGATTATCCATTCCCCATAGGTAAGGCCAAAGCTCCAAGAACCAAGTCAACTGGAAGGAGTTGGGTCGTCACTCAGGTGTCCTGTCCTAGCTTGGAGCAAAGTGGAACGGGAGACCCTGGTTCAAAAGTGCCATGAAAGGTGCTAAACGTAAGCGCTTGTCCTTTCCTCGGTGGTCTCTCTCCGCAATGGCCGTGGCATCTCTTTCACTTGTTTTTATTGATACGACAAGTAACCCTAAAGTAGGTCTTCGTTACTAACGCGAAGTTTGCCTCTCATCTTTATATCAAGCTGTGCCAGGTCTGAATGAAAGTATAAGCTCTTTAACTCGTAGGCGGAATCACTGAAATGCACATTCGTATTTCCCAGCGTGTACATGCCGATGTACTTTGTTCTGATCAGAACAGTGGAGACCTTGCACAAAACCAGAAACGCTGCACAAAACCAAGCCAACTGTATTTATTTCACTTCTTGCTATATGCACATTAAAAAAAAAAAAAAAAACTTTAATGTTTATTTTTGAGAGAGAGAGAGCAAGTGTGAGCAAGGGAAGGGGCAGAGAGAGGAGACACAGAATCCGAAGCAGGCTCCAGGCTCTGAGCTGTCAGCACAGAGTCCAATGCGGGGCTCGAACCCATGAGCCATGAGATTGTGACCTGAGCCAAAGTCGGACACGCAACCGACTGAGCCACCCAGGCTCCCCTGGCTATGTGCAGATTCTACCAACACCCTCTGCATTTGGCTTACTGGTGAGGAAGGAAAGACAGAAAGGGAAAGGAACCATAGATTACCCGATCTTTCTTTTTCCTTCTATGTCCTTATTTGCCGTGCCACTGCTTGGTTAATGCAGGAAATTAACACTAGTTAGAAGGGACGTGATAGGGACCTTGGCCGCTCTGTTTCTTAGAATGGCCCTACCATTTTCCATTTGAAGCAAGTCCTTGTTCAAAAGGGAAGTCTCTGGGGCTGTCAGTGACCTTTTCCACTTTCATAGACGTCACGGACATACCGTGTACTTGCCTTGGGTCTCCTGGACTCCCACACATTGTGGGGCCATGGGAATTCCAATGGCACGTTATAAGTGCTACATGCAAATGGGACAGTGTGGCACAGTGGACACACATGTTGAGCGTACCTTCCCTGCTCATGGACAAAATACAAGCGCAAAGACAACATTGTTAAGAATTTTGGACAGCAACAACAGAGCATTAAATTAAGTGTGGTTTTCTTCTGAGCCGTGGATGGAGGGAAGGGTCTGTGCAATTGCACATGTCACACACCCATGAGGTCTCAAAAGACTGTTCAGGTGCTGTGTCTAAAATGCTAAGCACAGGGGCGCCTGGGTGGCGTCTAGGTTGAGCGTCCGACTTCGGCTCAGGTCATGATCTCGCGGTTCCTGAGTTTGGGCCCCGTGTCGGGCTCTATGCTGACGGCTCAGAGCCTGGATCCCGCTTCGGATTCTGTGTCTCCCTCTCTCTCTGACCCTCCTCCTCTACTCACTCTCTCTCTCTTTCTCAAAAATAAATAAACATTAAAAAACTTTTCAAAAAAGTAAAATGCTAAGCACAGTTTAGAAATCCCTGTGTCTTCAATGGTGAGTTAGACCCACTATATAGAAACCAAAAAATGTCTATATCCTATGGAATCAATACGTAGAAAGCAAGCTATTAGAATATTCTACTTGGCTGAATAAGGCTTACGTGCTAGTATTTCCTATCACAACAAAATGTTAAAATATAATAAGCTATTAGAATATTCTACTTGGCTGAATAAGGCTTACATGCTAGTATTTCCTATCACAACAAAATGTTAAAATATAATGATTTGTACTCATGAACTGATAGTCACAGAATCACTTCTGGGGCAAAGAAACCCGCAAGATTAAAACCTATTGTTTTGGCAGATTAAGGAAACCAAGGTGATCAAAAGTTTGGCCCAAGGCCACGGATTGTGATAAATAAGGAAAGACTCTTTCAATGGCCTTGTCCACACCTCATTCCCTACCTTAGGGAATTCCTTTGGTCATTTACTGAAGGGTTGCAGATACTCTGGAGGTGATTTAAAGTGTGACTAAGAAATGATCTTTGGCTTTTGGTTCTGTGAAAATTAAAGTTTAACAGAAAACTCTGTAAACCATCCAGAATAAAGTAATTCTCTTAAAATTCATTGCGATGAACAAGAAGTGATGTCGCCATCTTAAACACAACTATGTGAACTCTGTTGCTTTAAAAGCATTTTCTTGTTATACTCCTTTACCATCCCATCCTCCTATAATTATGTTTGGGATTTGCATTATTTTAAATTTTAAAGGGAAGTACAGAGGGCTGGCATATTGACGTTTTTATAGAAAATAATTTGGCAATGACTCCTGAAAGGAAGAAGCTTCTAGTTCTTTGCTAATGCAATTATTTGTGTGGATAAGGGAAGAATCCAAAGAAATAAGAATCATAGGCAGGATGAACTAAACAAAAACCCAACTAAACAAGCCCATGTCTATCTAAATACGTACTGACAGTCGGAAACCCTTAGGATACTGATTAAAATCTAAACAGGAGCCAGAAGAAAGTTCAGAATCTCAACCAGTAATATTGCAAAATTAATAATAATAATAATAATAATAATAATAAAAGTTTAAGTAAAGAATGTTAGGAAAAAAAAGTATCTCCTTTTATGCGTTTTGTATAATGCAGTTGGCTCAAGTATTTTCTTTTTTTTTTTAATTTTTTTTAACGTTTATTCATTTTTGAGAGAGGGAGAGACAGAGCATGAACGGGGGAGGGTCAGAGAGAGAGGGAGACACAGAATCTGAAACAGGCTCCAGGCTCTGAGCTGTCAGCACAGAGCCGACGCAGGGCTCGAACTCACGGACCGCGAGATCATGACCCCAGCCGAAGTCGGATGCTCAACCGACTGAGCCACCCAGGTGCCCCTGGATCAAGTATTTTCAAACAAAGCAACTGTTAACTATTACCTCCGGCCGTGGGAATAGCCCAGTGGAGTTTAAAACGCAGTCCTGGTCAGAGTTAAGACTGAGGCAGAAAGCTGATCCCATAATATATTGTCAGGACACAAGGACTTTTTGAACCAGAGAATTTGCATGATTCCATTGTTTTGTTTTGTTTTTTTTCCAGATAGAGATGCGGATTTTCCAACTGTCTACTCCCGCCCAGTGCTCGTGCAAAGGATTTCCCTACCAACTTGCCCAGAGACCTTCTCATTAAGGGCACAAGCGTTGCCTGAGCTGTCAGAACAGTGTCCGCGTGGTGAAGAGAGAAGAGTAGCAGCATATGCTCAGCCCACAGAGAGAAATCCGTCTTCTGGGTGACCCGTGGGGAAGGTGTGAGCGGTGGTCGATAGAGACCTCACGCTCACAGCAAGCAGAAGACGAGGGTGGTGCCGTGCACAAGTTTGAATGGTAAGTGGGAGTTTCAAGGTGCCATTTGGTTCCATTGGTGCTGTGTGTCCCAGGAGGTCGTGGCATCCCTACAAGGCCATCTGTGCCCAGTTGGTGCCCACCACACCCTCTCCTTCAAGGTCGTATCCTACCTCAGTCTCCTTCCCGAGATGATGTCGGAGACAGGAGGGTCTGCACGACCTAACAGAAAAGAAGACAGACAGCGCTCAGGTCCCCGGGAGGCCAGGAGCTGCCCCACTGGTCTTTCCAACCTGACTGTGGCCATTCCCTGAGGGTGTCAACAGGGTCTGATGAGCTCAGACACTGTTTTCAGGGAGCCCCAGTCAGGACCCAGTGGTCCTCCAGAGGATCTGACTCATGGCTCGGACATCCTGAGGTTTGACCCTGATTTCCGTTCAACTTGGCTGGACAGTGACTGCTGAGGTCCTTCTCAGGAGTCCCCACCAGCAGCCTCCTGCCAGCCCTCAGGTAACTCCTCTCTTCCCTAAGGACAGCTTCCAATTCCACCGGGAGTCTCAGGAGAGTCTGAGTAAGCCTGGACCCTGACACAAAGAGCCGCCCCTTCCATGGGACAGGAGGTCTTTGGGAAGTTCAAGTTCAGAGGCGGGTGGCTACAAGGGGCTCCCTTGCAGGGCACAGGTTGAAAATATCAGGTTAAAGATCCCACTTCAGATATCACGCACCCTCACGATCTCAATGGTTTCTTGTCTTAAACTCCAAACACCCAACTGTTCAGTCACTGTTTTACTTTTCCTTGCATCTTTGTTCTGTAAATACAACCAGTCAGTGCCCTGGATTTGCTGCAGCCCCTTGGGCTTTGAGAAATCAAGTGACACCCTTGGGATAAAAGAATATGTGACTTTGTGTTGAGAACCTTTCTCTCCTGACTCACCAGTGCCCACGTGGATCATGACCTGCAGAATGAGAGCCAGAACTCAAGCAGGGTGACTGTGGAGAATGGACGTTGAAACACACAGACCAATGACCTTGAACCTGGTCCTGTAACCTAGTTCCAGAGAGGGCGCGAGGGAGAGAATTCCGGAGCCTGGCTGCAGGGGCAGGGGAGACACACGGGAACATGGCAGGCTTTCTCGGCGGGGACCACTGTCATTGCTGGGTGAGGAAGGCTTGAACGAGTTAAGAGATGTGGAGGTGATGCCGGGGAGAGGGGGAAAAACCAGGAGAAGCAGGATTAAATCTAGGCAAGAACTTGCAGAACCTGAGAGGAAGCTGGCTGTAAAAGCAAGGCTGAGAAACTGGTCTTGAACAAAGAGCGATGTGTTGACTCGAAGATAAAACAAGAAGGTGAGAGGGGTGCATTTGTCGATTTGGGGCAACTCCGGGAGGGCATGCGCCTATAGATTTGTGTGCGTCATCCTCCGCCACTGGGGGTCCATGCAGGCTGCCTGACGGGCCCTGCACTTCCCTTCAATGCCATCACCAGCCTAAAATCCGTCTTTTTATCTTGGAACTTGTGATCTGTCGATAAAGTCTCAGGGGCAGTGGGGCATGGGTGTGAGCAGAGGTGATGTATGCCACACGCACGTCCGTCCTCGGCAGCCCCTGCCTCTCCGTTGGACTGAGTGCCCTTGGTGACCACGAGCAAGTGAGAACTCCTGGCTGTGGGACAGAGTAAGCTGCCGTGTCTGTGGGCGGGGACAGGGCACCGGTAGCTCCCAGAAGCCACCCCTCTCTTCCAAACCAGAACTCGCTTAGAACAAGGAGAGAAGGCCACGGCATCCTGAGATAGAGAACAGCCAGGATCCCAGTGTGTCTTCTCTTACATTTGCCCCTTCCCTGCGTTAGCCTGTGCGTTTGAGATGGGTGGTCAGGAAGGCGTCTCTAAGAAGGTGACATGGGAGTTCAGAGCACATGGGGGCACGTGCTGAGTGCCATCTGGGGAGACCATTCGACCAGAGGGAGAGGCCCTGTGGCCAAAGCAGGCTTGAATGAGGGAAGGCAAGGGGGCAGCGTGGCACGCAGAGGGCGGGCAGAGCATGGGATCCCGTAGGAAGCCGGTGGAGGAACTCACAGACAGCATCTTCCAGTGTGTGCCATGCATTCTGGTGGCCCAGCTGACAATCATGGAGCTAATTTTTTTTTTTAATATTTATACATTTTTTTTGAGAGAGTGGAAGAGATAGCATGAGCAGGGAAAGGGCAGAGAGAGAGGGATCACAGAATCCGAAGCGGGCTCCAGGCTCTGAGCCGTCAGCACAGAGCCCTACGTGGGGCTCGACCCCACGGGCTGCGAGATCGTGACCTGAGCCGAAGTCAAGTGCTTAACCGACCGAGCCACCCCGGTGCCCCTATAATGGCATTTATGACAGATGCAAGCCTACTTCTCACAAGCGCCATTGGGAAGGTGCAGAAATAGATCCAGCAAGCCTGTATAAATCCAGCGGACGGACTGAGAACGCTGTATGGTTAGAGTATGTTTTCGATGATGAAAACATTTCGAACACGGATCGTGGTGCTGGCTATCCAACACGGAGAACGTGGTCAGTGCCACTGATGGTACGTTTCACAAATGGATAAAATGGCGAATTTTATGTTCTGTATGTTTTACCACGATAAAAGAAGAGAAACTTTCACGTCAGCTTTATGCTGGTCTTGGACAAATGTTTTCCGATAGGGAGGCCAATAAACCTAAGAATGCCGTTAACGTGCTGCTTCCTGGGGCCTCTGTCTCAAAGTCCCAGGGGCTAGGTGGCTTGAGAACAGACTGGCCCGGTCGGCGGGGCCAAAAGCAAGGTGTCTGCAGGGTTGTTGCCTTCTGAAGCTGTGGGATCTGTTCCAGGGCCCTGTCTCTGGCCCATGGCAATGGCCTCATGTTTACTTGCTTCCCCCTAGAGAGACCCCGTCTCCAAATGAAGTCACATTCTGAGCTCAGAGCTAGAGCTTCAACATATGAATTGGAGGGGGACACAACATGCCTCTGCCTTTGTTCAGCTCAGTTTCACACACGCACACATCCCACAGGTTATTGGAAAGTTCAGATCACTTACCATTTATTTTATGGGGCGACTTCAGGCCAAGGGCAGCAGTTTCACTGACGGACGTGGGCGGGGACCTGGGTAAAACAGTTAAGAGACGCAGACCTGAGTCCTGTCTCCACCTCCAACGAAGCAGAGACCCTTCGCCTCCGTCTGTTTCCCAGGAGAAGTGAACAGATATTCTCCGAATTCCTCTCTATCATTAGCACCCTACGATCCTAAAAATTTAGAACCCTCGGAATCATTCTCGTCCTAGGAACAGCTAAGTGGAGTGAGGGTTAGGGGTGAGGAGAGAGGTTTATTTTTGATTTAGTGAAAACCATACAATTCTACATTGGAACAGACAACTTCTCATTTGGTTACTTGTTTTAATGTTTTAATCATGTATTTTCCCACTTTGCAAACCACACTACTTTCGCCATAATTGATAGTAATTTCTTATTTTCCAAAACTGATACCCTTGTTTCTAGTATTCTTAGAAGCCCTGGAAATATCTACTAGATTCTCTCCTCCACCTTCAATCCCACCCATGAACTTCATAATCCAAGACTTCAGTTATCATGTTATATGACCCGGAGTGGATTGTTCTAGAAATCACAGCATCTTATGGAATCCTGTGTCTTCTGAATTCCATGCCATGCACTTGTGCTCTCTGGCCATCCCCAAGATTCTCTGCCACCTCAGATTCTATAGCTGCTTGGCCCACATCTTCCCACAATCTTTCCCACTCCTATCTCTCCTCACTCTTTATGAGGAGTGTTCAACCCCTCTGCAGACACTTCTATTTTATTTGAAATTCCCTCCACGCATAAATGTAAAGAATGGATTCTCTAGAAGTAGACACTCTTTGAAGTGAAAATGGCCTCAGGCTGGAACCAAACCTTGGCTTGGCATCAAAATCAATCGAAAAAAATCCCAGATACATTCATTCATTCACTCACTCACTCATTGATTTATTTAGATTCTGCTCAAATATATCTGGTAAATCATTCTTTTATTTATTTAAAAAAAATTAATTGAAGGATTACTATGGCCCAATGTGTGAGAACGTAGAGGGAAATCCAAAAGTCCCATCCACAAGAAAATTACAGTCTGATAACGGAGGCATATGAGTTTCTGACAATCCCAGTACAACAGGCTAAGACGTACCTTAGAAAGTTTGCATCGTTTTCCAAGCTCGATATCAATTTTCACCAACAGAAAGAAGCACTCAGCAGTGACTCCATTGTTTTCAAGATGGAAACACACCTAAATGTTGGTGTCTTCCCATGGCAAAAGCTCAACACAATTATGCCCAAGTCAACAAAATCAATTTTGCTTCTACCTTTCAGAAAACAAGTATCTAAAAGGTGATATGAAATAACCCCGTTTGGTCTTTCGAATTGATCACAGAAGGAGGGCAGTTCTGCACAGAGGAGGGGAATTTGATAAAAACTTAGGGATGGAATAAAAGATGCATGATTCAACATGTATGGCATCTTTGAGGATTGAGATTCCCTGCGCTCCAATAACATGAGCATATACATGATCAGGAAACAACTTGTAATTTCCAGGATGGAAAAAAGTGGACTTTCTGAGAAAAATTGTTCTTCTGGGATCGATGGAAGGATGATGTTGGCAAATGGACTTGGGGCTTTGTATACATTTGAGATTTTTCTCGAGATGGGAGAAAGAAGACAGAGTTGCTTGAGGCGAGAAAGAACCGGGGAGGAGGGCTAATTCTCCACGGGGAAGTTGGAAACCCAGAGAAAAAGAAAGCAGAGTTTGAGGCCAGGAGATTGAACGGGAAAGAACGAGGAGCCACCAGGCCTTCCACTGGGGTGGGGGAGGGAGTGGCTGTAGGTACAAGTCTCCCCAAGTTCCCGAACCCCCAGCTGCCTGAGTTCATTTGGGCAGGAGAGGCCCCCAGGGACTGCCCCTCCCCCCTTCTTTTTATCCTTCTTGAATGCAATAAATTGTGAGTGAGAGAACTTAACCAAGAATTTCTGGGGTAGAAAACCAAGGATATTTGGGTTGTTTTCTGGTCTGGGGGAAAAAAAACCACAACACATTCTCACAGGCTAAAACGTAGGCAAACATCTCTCCAGACAGCAATGCAAACAGTAAAATAACAGAAAAGCTCCAAGCTTAACCAGACTTCATGAAAAAACTAAAGTATGTGTAAATCAAATGTGATACGTTTCACCCATGTCTCCTTAATTTTAGGAGACTCTGAAGCATAATATCTTTACTTTGCAGGAATCAAAGACACGAAATAGGCTATTAATGGGTGCCTTGGGGACTTTACATGATTTTAAACCCTCCTTTCAACTGCCAGCCAAACACAAAATGGCTTGTCACCGACTCTCCTTTTTCTGAATTGTATCCATCCATACAGTTTGATGCTTTCCACAAATCCTGCTTAACAATTCATCTTTTGCGGACACCGGGCCCATTGTAACTTTAAATTCATCAATAATGAGGGGGGTTTTTTGGTTTTCTTTTTTGTTTTAAATTTTTTGAATGTTTATTTTTGAGAGAGAGACAGAGTGCAAGCAGGGGAGGGGCAGAGAGAAAGGATCCGAAGCGGGCTTCAGGCTCCGAGCTGTCAGCACAGAGCCCGACGCGGGGCTCGAACTCACCAACCGCGAGATCACGACCTGAGCCGAAGTCGGACGCTTAACTGACCGAGCCGCCCAGGCGCCCCAATAATGAGGGTTTTTAAGAAAACACTGCACCTGGATCGGCTGTAGGACACCCCGTCATGTGATCTAGACAAGCCCCGAAGTGAGAGCTCACAAAATACCGAGACTCAAAAGGCTCTCAAAATTTAAAAATGCAGATTAAAAGGAAAATTGAGCTCTTGGCCACTTTAGCACTTCCAGGTAATTAGAGACCCTGTTGTAAGTCTTCCGACATCTCAAGCGGAGGTGTAACTCTTGAGCCGAGACGATTACAATCACACGATTTTTATTTAAAAGATTACCCATCACATGCAAAGTCCCACGGTAGGCACTGGGGGGCAAGGGGTTGAGATTCTGGGCTCGTGCGGACTGAGCACCAGTCTTAGGGACCTGGATTTGGAGGGTAGGTTCAAATACAATCCCCAAACATCCCCCGAGGGCTCCCTGCGTACAGGACCTGAGACAAGGACCTTTAGCAGATCAGAAAAAGAGTGAAGGGTGGTCCTCACCTTGGGGGGATGGTTGGGTTTATCCTCAGACATAAAGATGAAATGCCAGCTGGCGGGGGGGGGGGGGGGGGGCAGCCGCGTGAACGGGGACAACTGCATATCCTGGGGGGGGGGGCCAACAACTCAGGATTCTTTTAAAAGGAAAAGTTCCTCCCCGGCTTTTTTCAATAAAAAAAAAAAAAAATGGGTCTGGATTCGAGAAGAGAAAACAGAGAAAAGTGGCAGGCAGATGTACGGAGAAGAGAGTCAGAAGGCCCCTGCTCTTTCCTCCGCGTCTGGAGGGTACTGTTCCTATTTCCTGGCCTCCGAGAGACAGACGAAATTGTTTCCAAAGCGTTTCTCTAGCTGGGCCAGACTAGAGGATGTCATACTTCTCTTACCTATTTCCCTGCCACCACATTCTAAATTCAACTTTTCTCATTCTGAGGAGATATTTAGTACCTAATAACAGGTAAAAAAAAAAAAAAGGGGGGGGACGGGAATCTTGGAAGATAAAGCTTTTCGGGTCAGGCACAATCCTGATAAATACAAACGGCCTTTTAAAGTGAAAAGCTTAGACAGAAAAGGCTCAGAGAATGATTTGCCCCCGCGGCCTGCAAACGTGTGTACCTGCAAATGAAAGAAATCGATCGCCCTGTGACGGTCTCCGGATGGAGACGGACAGGTGTGGTCTCGGCAGCAGAAGCAATTCACACGCGTTAAGTCCGATCCGGACGCACAGATCTGGCACCTGTCGCTGAGAGTGATATTGTCGCGGGGGTTTTGGTGCGAAGAGGGCGGTGCTAAGCCCTCCCGTGCAGAGTGCTGTAGGTTTAATGCTTTTCGGCAAGGAGACCCTCTTCAAGAGGAGACACGGGAGCATCTTACCTGTAGGAGCAGGTGGGCCAGGTTACCGTCAGCGAGAGCCTCGTGGTGACTGGGTCTCTACACGACACCCAGCTCTCCAAGCTGAAGCAAAGTCGGTTCCGACAGACTTTCTCTCCCATGGGGACAGAGAAAGGAAGGTCCCCCGTCCTCCGTCCTCCCGCTCTGACCCTGCAGTCTCCACCTGGCCCCCCTGCCTCCTGCGGCCTGCCCTCCCTGCGGTCACTGCAGGCACTGGTCAGGCTCCTCCCTCCTCTGCTGTGGTCATTCTAGCTCCTTCTGTGCTCACTCAAGGTGGCTGCCAGAGCCCTCCGGGCCTCCACTCCACCTGCATGGCTCCCCCACCTCGAACCCCAGCAGCCAAAGGCCACCTCACCGCTCCCCCCACACCCCCCACCATCTAAGCTCCATGAAGGCAGGGATTTCTGGTTTTGTTTGTTTGTGGGTTCTCCGAAGCCTGGCACGTTGAGGCTCTATAGCCTCCTTTGACTAAAGAATGTCTCCACTGCTAAAGAAGGCCATCTGTTTTGAATTCTCTTTCCTGAGAGTAAATCTGAATCTAAAGACAGAATAATAGTGGACCCAAATTACATGGTGTATTTAAGGCGCAAAAATGTATTAATTGGACTAGGCGGTAAGGTAGGCGCTTACGGGAGGCCCATAATGTGGGCAGGAAAGGTGTATGGGGGGACCCCCCAAAGGATCGCTTACACCCCCAACTGCCCTGGATTGTCGCAGGTAGTCAGAGTAAGGGTCTCCGAAACTACCAACAAACAGTGCAGAAGAGGTAAGGGGATTTCAAGGTTAAAGAGGAGGACACCGGGCACCTGGGGAGCTTAGTCGGTTAAGCGTCTAAACTCTTGATCTCAGCTCAGGTCTTGATCTCAGGGTTGTGAATTCAAGCCTTGTGTTGGGCTTCGTGCTGGGTATGAACCTACTTAAAAAAATTAAAATAAAATAAAATAAAATAAAATAAAATAAGATAAAATAAAATAAAATCATAAAATCATAAAATAAAATAATAAAATCATAAAATAAAATAATAAAATAATAAAATAAAGTAAAATAAAATAAAATAA
>NW_026057580.1:114843630-114914292 GCF_023721935.1 Panthera uncia | reverse complement strand
GAGCTTTTGAAGGAGGCGGGACAAATGGGATCTGGGGTTCGTACTGTCCGCCTTTCCCTGTACGCCCCCCCCACCCCGCATGCAGCTGGTGCAGAGGGAAATAATGAGCAAATTTCACCAGTGATTTTCATCCCATCTCATTCAATTTGTGACTAGTAAACGTGTCCTCATTATAACACCAGTCGGAGAGATCTGCAAACGGAAAAGAGCTGTCCCGTCCAGCAAGAATGCATCCTCTGAGGGGACAAGATATACCCCCCTGAAATGGCTAACACAACATCAGCTGGGGACTCAGGGCCACGCAAACAGTGGTGCAGGTAGTGACTGGCTGCCTGAGCTCCGTCGGGTGCAATTCCGACAGGAGCCAGGGCGGACCCCCTCTGTGCCACTTCCTCTGTGGCTCACACTTAGCTTGAATGTCACGGAGAAACTTCCCGGCATGCAGAGGGCACAGAGAACTTCATGTGAGTGCCCACAAGTGACACATGCAGTAATTCTATGAGGGGTGCTGGGAGCTGAACCGTGTGCCCTCAGGTTCACATTGAAGTCCTCACCCCCCCAATGAAGACAGGGTCCTTAAAGAAGTGATTAGGGTTTGGGGCACCCGGGTGGCTCAGTTGCTTAAGCGTCTGACGGTTGGTTTCGACTCAGGTCATGATCTCACAGTTTACGAGTTTGAGCCCCGCATCGGGCTCTGGACTGACAGTGCGGACCCTGCTTGGGATCCTCTCTTCCTCTCTCTCTGTCCCTCCCCTCCTCGCACTCTCTCTCTCTCTCTCTCTCTCAAAATAAATAAATAAACTTGAAAATTAAGAAAAAAATAAAGAAGTGAATAGGGTTACATGGGATCTTGGAGGAGGGTCCTAACCCAATCAGGCTGGTGCTCCCACGACAGGCGGCAGTCAGGACAATCAGGACACAGACGTGCCCGGGGAGAAGAAGACTCCATCTACAAGGAGAGAGGACACTGGGGAAACCAGCCATGTCCACATCCGGATGTCCAAGCCTCCAGAGCCGTGGGAAGTAAGGCCCTGCGTTTGGGCCCACAGTCTGGGGACGTGCTCAGGGCTCCCCTGGCAGACGAGCGTGACATGGGAAGCACCCTCGTCCCCCGATACAGACGGCAAACCTGAGCTTAGCGACAGCAGACTCAGCTGCAGAAACTGAACCTTCTGATCCTGGGCCAGGGGGTCGGGACCCACACCCCGCCCTGCTACTGACTGCTACTCTTTCGTTCTTTGTGTCCAGCAAAGTGTGTGCGGGGCCCCAGGGGGTGGCGGGGGGTCTCTGCAGACACCCAAACACACACACAGACCCTGGCGCCCCAGAGCTGACACTACGACCCCGGGAAAGCACGCAGACCCTGGAGCCCTGGAGGAAAAGCCCGTGGCCGTAGCTCGGGCTGCAGTGACAGCCTCAGCGACAGAGGGGCAGAAAGTCCTGGAGGAGGTCTTCCTGGGCCAAAGGGCTGGCAAAGCAGCCTCCTGAAGGGTGCGGGGCAGGCATGAACGCGTGGGAGGGACCACAGGCCGTCCACCGTTCCGGATTAGGGCCCGGCAGGGTGGAAGTTGGACCACAGCCCACAAGGCATCAGATCGGAGGAGGAGGGGGGATCCACCTGAGCAGAGCTGAGTTCTCCTGATACAGAAATACTGGAGGTGTTTCCAGACTTTAAATAAACATAACTATGTGACATCGTAGTTCACGTACACGGTGAATACGTAACCTTAGTGTGATAAATAGCGCAGGTAGCCCAAGTCCACGAACATCCGGCGGATACAATCTATGTTTGAATGAATAGAATAAATATGATCCCATGGATACAAACATTTATTTGGCCCATCTACACAAGGATTCTCGGTGATGTTCATTTTAGTCTGGATCTTCCCCCCACCCCGCAGGTAACTGGAATCGTCTCCTCACTGATCTCTCTTCTTCCTGCCCGGACACCAGAGTGAATTTTTCCGAGCACAAATGCAGTCACGACAGCCTCTTCTTCAAACCTTCCGCTGACAGAGAGTGAGATCCACACAAGCTTGGATGGTGAACCCCTGAAGTTGGTCTACACCAGCTGATGTGCTTAGGTGGTATTTCTGCCCTTTGGCCTGGCTCTGGTCCTCTCTCCCTGGGCTGCCCCTTTCCTGCTGTGCCCGTGACAAGCCAGACTGTTTATCCCCACAGGATCATGGCTGGAATTCAGCGCTCATCAGAATCTCATCCCAATGTCACTCTGCAAGAAGTCTTCCTTGACCACCATATTGCCAAAGCAGTCCCCTGTCCAGGGCCAACATCGTGGGCAGAGGACCCGTGTGGATGCCGGGGGAAGGGGGGCTCAGGCTTAGAAGGGCTCTGCCCTCGGCTTAATGCTGGACAGCGGCTGTCTTGAAATTTTTCATGATTTTTTAACTAGGCCCCTCCATTGTGTGTGTGTGTGTGTGTGTGTGTGTGTGTGTTTTATGACAAGTCCTGCAGAGAATGTTGCCTGTTCTTCCCATTCTCCTTGGTTCCTTCATCTCACATCATCCCACTTGGTTTGCCACATGGCACTTCCCATCATTCAAAATGATCCCTTCTGCTCATCTGCTTACTGACCTTTCCCCTAAGACATGCGCTCTGGGAGAGAGGGAACGTTGCAGCCCACTCACTGCTGGGTCTCCAGCACCTGGAGCAGGGCCAGAGGTGGGCTGCGTGCTCAGTAAGCACATGGTGAATTAATGACGAAGGCAGGGCACCAAAAATACAGCTGGGAGACCGAAAAATCCAGAGAGCAGTTGAGGTAAGCTGGGCTTTCTGCCATGGCGTGAGACTCACTCCCCCCACCCCAGTCATCCCACTGATGTGAGAGACTGATTGATAAAATGTGTGAACTCATCCCCACAAGCGAGGAACCAAAACAAAATTCAAACACCGAAGTCTGCCACGCGAGGCCGGGAATCTCACCGGCGGACGGCACCCTCCCTCCGTCCTCCCTCGTGAAATCCCAACGGTCCTCAGGGATCTCTCCACCTGCCATGCATGGTCGTCCCTGCACTGAGCTCAGCCCCGCTGTGGCAGGGGGCCAGCCTTGGGACCGGGCGGGCCACTGCAGGATGCACAAGGTGAGATGTTGGGACAAAGGCAAGCCCGAATGGGGAGCCCTAAGAAAGTTCCCTCCAGCTGTTCCAGGGAAGCTTCTGTAAGCAAGACCGTTCTGCTCTGAACATCACCTGCCCCAAAGTGGGTCTCAGAACTGCGAAATCCTAGGTTCCCACCGGCTCGAGAATAAGACCATTATTTGAAGGAAGGCAGGCCCCAAAGTGTTTACTAACTAGAGCTGGAGCCACTGACTGAGTAAACATCCTTCCAAACCCTCCGAGTGGGGTTAGCAATTGATTTCCTGTTTAAGCCGGTTTGGTTGGTTCTCTGCTGCTTGGAGGCTACAACATCCTAGAGAGACAACATCAGAGAGAGAGAGAGAGAGAGAGAGAGAGATCTTGCTTTACATTTGCTATATATCTTCTCCAACATTCGATAGTATATAATATTTAACAATAAAATAAGGGGTGCCCGGGTGGCCCATTCGGTTCAGCGTCTGACTCTTAATTTTGGCTCAGGTTCTGATCTCACAGCTCACAGGATCGAGCCCCGCATCGGACTCTGCACTGGCAGGGCGGAGCCTGCTTGGGATTCTCTCTCTCCATCTCTCTCTGCCCCTCCCCTGCTCACTCTCTATCTCTCAAAATAAACTTTAAAAAATAAAATTAAATTAAAAAAATTTTGCTTATCCAAATATTTTACTATACTCTCATTTGCAAACAGGGAGTTTAACTAACCCTTTATCACGGCGTTACTATGACCACAAGAAGGCACTTCCATGGCAGAGTCCTTGCTTCGAAGACACTGGGACTGATCAAGCGAGACCACATAATCCGTGGCCGGGATCGCAGCCCCAGCCCCACCCTCCTCGTGGAGAACCAGGACCAAGGGCAGGCTCTCCACGCTTCACTGCAGAGGTTTGGTGGGAATAAAAGTAGCAGCACAGATTCTGCAAAATCATAGTGGGGATCAGGTAAACTGAGGCACAAGATGACGTTGGTCCCCAGTCCGCAGTTGTTCACTGAGAGCGCTGTCGTTGACGTTATTATTAACCACGGAGGAAAAAAGTAGGGGAAAGGGTAAAAGCTTGGGGTCTACCCAGGAGAGATCATCTTGGGGAGGTAGTTCGGAGATGTTGACCAGAAAATACAAGATACAAGATAGCATGAATGGAGAGCACCAAGGGATTTAGAAAAGGAAGTGTCTACAATGGGTGAAGGCAGAAAGACCTCCCCGGCCCCACCGCCACGGGGCCAAGATGGGGAGGCCTCACCGACCAGGAGGGGGTCGTAGACCAGCAGCCGGGCCTGACGCCCACACAGAGACCAGTACAGAGAGGCAGGAAGGTGCTGGCCCAGGAGTCAGTCCCTGGAGGCCGCATCCTCTGCACCACAAGGTTTAGCCAAGTGGAGCCTGATGCCTGCACACACAGGTGGGACCGGGAGGTTTGGGAACAGCAGCCTCCGGACTGTATCCACAGGGCAGCTCTTAACACTATCTGAACAAAGCAAGGAGGACAAAAACAAACAAACAAACAAACAAACAACAACAACAAAAAACAACAGCTTTACGAGATTTCGTTTAATTTCGAGACTCGGGAATAAGTAAGGATGAGGGGTCGGCATCCTGAAGGCAAGGAAATCTCTAAAGTTTGTGTTTTTTTTTTTTTTAACGTTTATTCATTTTTGAGAGAGAGAGACAGACAGACAGAGTGCAAACAGGGGAGGGGCAGAGAGAGGGAGACCCAGAATCCGAAGCAGGCTCCAGGCTCCAAGCTGTGGGCACAGAGCCCGACACGGGGCTCGAACTCACTAACCGTGAGATCGTGACCTGAGCGGAAGTCGGCCGTGTAACCGACTGAGCCACCCAGGCGCCCCTCGGCAGGGAAATCTTTAAAGAAATGTTTCCGGGGGCGCCTGGATGGCTCAGTGGGTTAAGCGTCTGACTTCGGCTCAGGTCATGATCTGGTGATTTGTGAGCTCGAGCCCCGCGGTGGGATCTCTGCTGTCCTTGCAGAGCCCGGTTCGGATCCTCTGTCTCCCTCTATGTCTGTCCCTCCCCTGCTTGTGCTCTTGCTCACTCTCTAAAATAAACATTAAAAGAGAGAGAAAGAGAGAGAGAGAGAGAGAGAGAAATGTTTCCAACGTGTGAGTTTGAGGGGATGAGCACGGCCTGCCTGGGGATGGTAAAAGTCTCCCCTGCACATCTTCAAACAGCGGGGAATACTTTTCACTCCAAGGATTACAGGAAAGCACAAAAGCTGAGAATATGCTTAATAGTGTTGGAGAGAGAGAGAGAGAGAGAGAGAGAGAGAGACCAAAAGGGAATGAGGAAGAGAGAAGTCTGTGCCAAGCCCTTCCGGCCACCAGAGGGCGCCCCTGGGCCCGGGCGCAGGGCGGGGAAGGTGCTGGATCCTCGGTGGAACCCGCACGTGGGGGGGGGGAGGGGGGCGCTGCGAGAAGTCGCGTCGGAAAGGGGCCACCTGGGTGGCTACAAGGCGGAGACAGCCCCCGCGTCTGCCTGCGCCCTGTGTCATCCATGTGATCACGAGGTCAAGCGAGTGCATCGAGCTCCTCAAACCCCAGGACCCGGAGACTCGCTCTCGGCCGTCGGTGACACGTGAGCCGGGCCTGCCCCGGGTCCCCGACCCCGAGCGCGGGGCCTTCGTCCTGCACGGTCCCCCCGCGGCCAGCGGGCTCTCCCCTCGCAAGCCGCCCGCTGCACCGGCACCCCCGCCTCCGGACGCCGCCAACTAAGAGGGCACCGGTTCCCCCAGATTAAAAATAGGACCCGGCCGCCCGGTGCGGGGACCGGCGGGCCGGTGACACGGGAGCCTCCGGAGGGCCTGGACCGGCGCCCCACGGCCGCCCTTGCCCTCTCCCCCCTCCCCACCACTCCCGGGGGAGGGGAGGCCAGGTTTGCAGGGAGCCCCGCCAGGAAAGAGCTGGGAGGGAGGGGAAGGGTGGAGAATCGTTTTCCGGTGAGTCAGGGGCCGACAGCTGTCAGCACGGAGGGGACAAGAGGTGGAAAGGGGGTCCAGGATCCTTCGCGAAGGCGGTGGCGGCCGAGTCAAAACAAGCAGTCAGAAACATGAGGCCCTTAAAAATACAGTAATTCATACGACATCAAAGCGGTGATTAGCACAGCTTCCTGGCTGTCTCTCGCCGCTTATTTATGGTACATTACACATTTTAATGCTATTTTCATAAGGTGCTTCAGCTGTGCGGCCCGGCATCGGCATCGGGGAGACAAGAGTGCCCGAGGGGCCCCGCCGTGATCCGGCCCCCCCCCCCCCCCCTGCACCAACCCGATGTCAACCAGGGTAACAAGAACCCCCCCCCCCAAAAAGGGGAGGTGACAGAGGAAGCGTTCCCGAGGCCTTCTCCATGCAGCCAGCCAGAAGACACTCTGATCGCAGGGGCGAGGGGAGAGGCGGCGAGGCCAAGTTCACATTGGTCCGTTACCCCTAGGGGACAGAGGTCACTCTGAAGACTTTGTTGAGGTCCTTCTTTTATTACCTCCCAAAGCTCCGTCCCCGTGGCACCGGCTAAACCCTGGAGTTCATCAGGAGCCCCCCTCCCCCAAATTATTGGTATTTAAAATACATTTGCGTCCCTATCGTGGCCAGAGATAGGGGTAAGGAAGAGTAAGAAGTCACTGGAAAACATCTCCTGCCTTTCAGGGAATTTCTTTGTTTTAAAGAAGGTGAAGGACAATCACGAGGATCCCTGCAGGAAACAGTGCCGTTTCATTTCATACGGAAGAGACAAAATGCATTTCCCCCCCCAGCAGATAAACTTAGTAACAATTTCCTCCACGTCCCACGAGTCTTTACAATTAGTCACCTTGAAAAAGGCAACGGAGTTTATTTATGCCATGGGAAAAATATGTAATCTCGGCATGCAGAGATAGAGCAGGTGGGAGCCAACATGAGGTCAGGCCAGGGGAAGGAAAGACACTCAGTACCAGCGGGCCTGAGCTGGTGGCTCGGGAAAGCTGAAACGCTACGACCCCGTCACCCAAAGACCTATGATTCAAGGGGCTCGTTTAGCTGGATTCAGTGTGTCCCCACAGCACAGCTTCTACGGAAAGCGCTGACCCTCTCCCCCAGCCAACGCATTCAATTTTAAGGATTGGTCAAGATGCCCAAGCTCTAGAATCGTCAATGCCTGGTTTTTCCCCTTAACGCAGAGCTGGTTTCCTTTTCTGTCTGAGCCCACCGCGCGAGGCCCTTCTGGGGCTGGGATATCTTTAGGGCCCTTGGACTGATGGATCTGAGGCCTGGTCTCCCCACCAGAGTTTCCTAAACCAGTGCCAACATTCTCGGGTGGCCACCTGTCCTGGAGGGACCGGGCTCGAGCCCAAAATGCGTCTCCCGCAGGCCACTTACAAGCCATCCCAAGATAACTCAGGTCAGAATTTAACCAGCTGCCTACAAACAAAGAATATCCCATGACTCCACTCGGAAGGCATCCAATTCTCCAAAGCATCTTATTTCCAATGGCCACATCGGCCATAAATACACACTGTAGGTGGGCACCGGTCGAGGAAAGTCTCGGCAGACAGCACTGCCTTTTTCTTAAAATCTACAATGAAATTAGTTTGACCTTCGCAGAACCCTGAAGCATCAACGCGTCGGGACAGAAGCTCACAGAAGTGTATGATGTGGGTGCTCTCCTGATGCCGTTTGGCTGAGATTTACTGAGCAGCGGACACTGTCCTACCCAGTCTCCAAGTATCATCTCAGTTGATCCTTACTGAGTCTCTCAGGGAGGCTCATAATGCAGGTAGAGACACAGAGGGACAGTCCAGTGACTCATTAATTGTTTTAAAAAAATTTATTTATTGGGGCGCCTGGGTGGCTCGGTCAGTCGAGCGTCCGACTTCAGCTCAGGTCACGATCTCACGGTTCGTGAGTTCGAGCCCCGCGTCGGGCTCTGTGCTGACAGCTCGGAACCCGGAGCCTGCTTCCGATTCTGTGCCTCCCTCTCTCTGTCCCTCTCCCCCTCATGCTCTCTTTCTCCCAAAAATAAATAAACATTAAAAAAATTTTTTTAATTAATTAATTAATTAATTTAGAGAGACAGAGAAAGAGAACAGGGGAGGGGCAGAAGAGAGAGGGAGAGAGAGAAAATCCCAAGCAGGCTCCGCCCCGTCAGCACAGAGCCTGACAACGGGGCTCAAACCCACGAACCTTGAGATCATGACCCGAGCCGAGATAAAGAGCTGGATGCTCAACCGACTGAGCCACCCACCCGGCTGCCCCAATAAGCCCTTCTTAATTGGCAGCAGAAGGAAGGTCGCTCAGGAGCCCTGCTATTCCTGGTTTAGTTCTGGGGTGGGTGGCACCTGTCTTTTGGTTGGTTTCACTGATGCTGATAGTGTTTCTTAGGGTTGCTGGGGCGCTGTGTGGGCTAACATTCGTTGGGACAGTTTTCACAGCATCCGTCTAAGATGCAAGCCAAGACGCCAAGGATGTCCGGGCACGGGTGCCGGGGTCCATCCTGGTGCACAAGGTTCTGCTTCCCAGCATCCCATCAAGCCGAGAAAAATCCCAGCTGTGGTCTGGAAAGCGAGAGACCATGGCAGGAAATGTAACTCACGGGCAGGCGTAGAAGGTACTTTCTCCAAAGCACCTGAGCTCCTGGGACCCTCCCCCCCCCCCGGTGCCTGTACTGTGGGGTATGAGGGGCACCAGACCCCAGGGGTGGGAAGAGACTCAGGGGACGGAGTTGGATCCGGGGTGTCCCACACATGCTTGGCCGAGGGAGGCCTACAGCTCCGAATGGGGTCCCACAGGCCACTAGGGGGAGCCGGGACCATGTGTGTCCACGCGTTCCCAGGGTCACCAGGCCTCGGAGAAGAGATGATTAGCTGCCTGGCAGCTGTGGTCACACGTTCGCACGTTCACATGCAGCACAGCCAACTCCGTGTCATCTTCAGATGGAGGGGGGGGGGGTGCCTGGAGGGGATCTGGGCTCCTTCTCTAACGGGCAGCTGGGGCACAGGGCCACGGAGGCCAAGCACATGGAGGGGGCAGGCTGCCCGGCCCGCGAGGGTCCCTCTCAAAGAACGTGGACATATGTCTCTAAGCGACAGGCCAAAGTGGTGCCCACGGAGCGGTGAGTGACTTCGGCCACAACGGGGTCACTCGGGGCTGGGGACTCTGAGCCTCTGAGCCTCTGGGCTCCTTCAAGACTGAACTTCCCAGCCCTGAGCCAAGGGGAGTCGAGAGCACTCCAAAGCAGCCGCGCCTCCGGTCCACGCAGTGCAGGGCGGAGGCTGAACGGCCCAGAAAGTTGCACAGAAAGGGCTCAGAGGTCACATGGTTCAGCCCCTCGGGCCACCCGCCTCCACTCACACTTTCTGAGAGAAAAGTGCTGACACCGTTTCCCAAGCTTCAATTATACGTTATGCTCATCCCTTTAGTCAAAGAAAAGCCGAATGTAAACTCCAAACCATATTGACGGTATTGACCCATCGTGGCCCCGAAGGAGTTAGACGTCTGCCTGCCAATGTGACAGAAACCCCCACCCCCCAAGGGAAAGACACCAACTCTTTGTGTCCTTGACAGACAGCATCAGTTTCTGGAGCAGGCAGATTTCTTCCCTAGCAGATTTAGGAGACCAAAGAGAGCTACGGCCCCTGATAGTACCCGGGGGGGGGGGGGGGGGGGGGGGGTGCGGGTGGGAAATTCTGGCTCTTGTCGGTATCTTCACAGCGCTGTACGGGTGCATGCGATGCTCCCAATACAACAGTCCCACAGACATTTTCTAAATATGGGTCTCTGCGTATGTATAGATTAGCCCAAGCACACAACAGAAAAACAAGCCGGCTGTCCGTCCCTTCCCCTCCCTCTGTAGGAATTTGGCTTGAGATGAAGGTTTGATCTTTTAGTAATAACATTCTCAGTGTCCAACTGAGTGCAGCCAAGGGAAATAAACACGTCGGCTTCTGAACCTGGTTCTGCCGTGGATTGACATGGCCGCCGACAAAGGATTAACCTCTTGTTGCCTCAGGGCCCTACTCTCCAAAGGATGACCCATATTTTCAACCCAAACAACTTCACCGCATTCATACTTAATGGCCACAGAGCACAGTAAAACGAGGTGAATGTTTAACCAAGGTTACGCTCTTTCACAATCGGTGCTATTTTGGTGCTAAGCGTGCTTCCAGCCTTCGCAGTTATAAGGAAATCAAATAGCCTTTAAAGGGGAAGGAAAAGAATGATGTGTGCGCAGAAGAAATCCAGTTTCCCAGACCGTGTCTCTGAGCGCTTTGCCAAGACTAAGGCGGCCAACGTTCTGAGGCTTTGTTCGAGAAAAGTCCCGATTTCTGGCTCCCAGTCACTTACTACCGCCCAGGGTCACTTTCATTGCCCGTGACCTCAAGCTCTCACCAGCAGAAGAAATTTCGGGTTGAGTGTCCCCAGCACCGCTCAAGAACGCTCCCCTGAAAACGACAGCGTGGAACGCGGGTGAAAACTGGACGGTTTGCCTGTGGAACCACACCTTCTACCTGTTTGAGAAGGTTTAGCTAAAACGGCTCAGGCCGGACAGGGGATCGTAACTCGAGTTGAAACAAAAGAGACTCGTAACCGCTCGTCGTAGGGACGCTCCTTGTCCGAAAAAAGAAATTTCTAGAATTCCTATATAATCCACGCGTTCCACAGATAATCCAGATTTTTCTCCGAAGCAACACACGTGCGGGAGAACTGAGTGGGCATGTCGGCTGCTGTAAAAAACAAATGCGTCCCCAAATGACACTGGCCTAATACTGGTCCAGTATTGGTCCAGAGTGTGCTCTTGGTCTGTGGGCCGACTCCATGGCCCTGGGCTCCTTTCCCGCTGTGACTATCCCGCTGTGAATATCTTGAGCCTTCAGAACCCAGACAGCAGATGGGGGAAGAAAAGGCGGGAAAGAGCTCCAGGCTTCCTACCTGCTCTGGTGCAGAAATGGCAGCCACCATTGTGCTCACGTTCCAGTGGTCAACCTTGTCACAATACTAGCTGGGCTGTATTTCCCTGGGATCAGTCTTTCCCGTGGACGGGAAGGGGGGCTTTTCGTGGACGGATCTCCGGCCGTGCCCCACGCCGGGACCCTTTCCGTAGCATCCCTGACAGTGCCATCAGTCCACGCCCTGGGAGCCCTGCCAGAGACCAAGAGCTGCCTCCTTTGCAGGAAAATCTATTTAATTTGGGGGGACAGAACTAATTGTAAAAAAGAAAAAAAGTTCTCATATTGAGTTATGGCATCTCGTCACGCAATCTCCATCTGTTGATCGTTGGTCTACCCTTCTAGAATCGGAGAGAACGGGTCTACCTCATCTTCCACTTGACAGGCCGTCAGAAGATTGAAGATTCACCGTGGCTCCTCTGAGTGATTCATTTTCGAAGCAGCTCCAGTGTATTGATTTTCATCCCACTTATTAGACGGGTCATCTTTCCTGGGATATTCACACGACTCTTCTTGGCCTCCTTAAGATGGTTAGCTCAGGAATGAAACCATTTCATTAGGTGAGCGGAAGGGAGCATAATGGAACGATAAGAGACTCGGGGCATCTTGGTCTGAAAGCTGTTGCTTGAAAGACATCCTTGGGATAGCCTTCCCGCTTCTGGTCGGCTGGAAGGTGGCTCCAGGCTCCTGGTTATGGGTCCCGGGAGAACAGACGCCCTGCTGCTTGGGAGCGTTCCCTGCTGCAGTGTTCTTGCCGTGAGACCGTTTCCCTGCGAGGGCTTGTTTCAGATTTTCAGATCAATGCCTTTTCAAGCTTAAAAAGAAAAATATGGCTGAGCTAAAACGATAATAAAGAGAGCTCGAGATAATACAGCCTTTGATGCAGGCCTTATATCACGCAAGCCGTGCGTTCGTGAACTCCTGGAGGTGAGCATAAATTAGACACGGAATCTTTTATTTAAAAAAAAAATTAATAAAGTTTAGATTAAATATTAAAGAGGAAAGCTGCAGTCCATTTCTCTCGGATGAAGGCTGAGAAAGACGACAATTCTTATTCTTCTTCCCTTGAGGCTGGCGTTGGCGACACCGTCTCTATAAAAATATTTTCAATTTTTGGGGCGCCTGGGTGGCGCAGTCGGTTAAGCGTCCGACTTCAGCCAGGTCACGATCTCGCGGTCTGTGAGTTCGAGCCCCGCGTCAGGCTCTGGGCTGATGGCTCGGAGCCTGGAGCCTGTTTCCGATTCTGTGTCTCCCTCTCTCTCTGCCCCTCCCCCGTTCATGCTCTGTCTCTCTCTGTCCCAAAAATAAATAAAAAACGTTGAAAAAAAAATTAAAAAAAAATATTTTCAATTTTTTAAAAAAGATCTTAAAATGAATTTTTACGATCGGGACTTGTATTCTGTGTGGAAACACAGTTTACATTAATTGTGTGCCATTTTGTGAAAAATGATCCGGAAAAACAATTTGTCTGTCTCTATTATGTTTTATTTTGCTCTATTTTGATGGGAGAAAGGAAGGGTGGAATCGTAAGCAACCTTTTAATGTAGTTTAGAAACTTAATGTGGAAAGGGCACTAATATTGTAATTACCAGTTTCTTTTATCAGGCACAGCGCTCTTTGTTGCTTCTGCTATTTAAAGTTACTGTTCACATACTGTGGCTAATTCCCTTTGTTAAATTTCACAGTGAATGCAGCTTCCTGAATATTTGTTATTGCAGTACTATGGATGTACGCTTCTCAGATAAAGGAAAAACTGGGTGCATCCATCTGTGGGCAAATTAAAAATGAATTTAACCCCCTGGCTTCCATGATAGTGTCCCCTTAGGCAAAATGTGCCCTATGCTTTTGACTGACAAGATATTACATTGTGGTCACGTACATGTCTTATTTTTTCAATGGTATTTGGTAGAACATCAAGAAAACTTTTTTGATATGACCCTGTATTTATACTAAGAGGGAACACGGGGTTGGTGGGGGGGTTGTGAGGAGACAGGCAGGGGCTGGACTGGAGGCTTATGGAGTCTGGAGAACAAGGGACAAAAACAGTGACAGACTTTGGCTTTGGAAGGAAAAAGTCTATTTTCATTATTCAAGGTATTGTCCCTGACAAGTTATTATTTTATTGGCCGCTGGATTAGAGTTTTTGGAATGTTGGTTATACCAGCTGCTTGGAGACTCGAGAAGGAGGAAAAGTAGGAAAGGAAGCTAGGGCAGGTTGGGTACGGAAGGTGTGCCCACCCAGCAGGATATGAGAATTTTGTCTTAGCGACCAACCAGAACCCACAGAAACCACAGGAGCGGAGACTTTTTGCTGTTGTTTTTCGTAAGAATTATTCTCTACTTCTCTCCTTTTGATGGCATTGCCACAAATAGGAGTCTGTCCTTACAGGGAGAGTGTGCACATTTTCTCTTCTCTTGTCTATTAATAATTTGTTTATAATAATGTTCAATGAAAGAGAGGGAGAGAATAAGAAAAGAAATGACTTTTTTTTTCCCTGTCCCTATCAATCTATTTTTGAACAGAGAGAAAAATTTATTCCACACACAGGAATAAATTTTGCTTTGTACCAGGGATCGTAACATTAATTTATTCATTCAACAAATATTTGTCGAATGCCTGCCATGCACCAGCCTCTATTCTAAGATAGGGCAGAGGAGCAAACAAGTCGGAGAAGAACCCAGATTCTGAGGGACACGAGTCTGGTGGTGGAAGACCTTAATGAACAAGAAAACAAGTAAGAGTAACATAGAAAGGGAATTAAATAGGGCAACGAGAGACAGATTGTAAGGTCATGTGCTCATGGCTGGCCAGGGACAACAAAGTGACCTTTGACTGGAGTCCCGAGTGACGCGAAGGACCTGCTGTGTTAAGAGCTGGAGAATTCGTATCCCAGGCCAATAGAAGGACAAGTACACAGGCCCCAGAACAAGAAAGATCTGAACGTGTTGAAGGGTCAAAGAAAACCAATATGGCGGGGTTGGGGCCCAGGCAGATCGTGAAGATGAGGAGAAGTTGATGGGTACTGGGTCGAGTACCATGGGGCCTTGGGTTTTATTCGAAGTGCACGGTAAATCAGGAAGGGCTCTCCTTATCTAATTGTTGTTTTAAGAATACGGATGATTTTAAACTCAAAGTATAGAGAAGACCACGAATCTCATATAGGCATCAGCCAGCTTCAACAATGAACGAGTCAGGCCATCCTCACTTTCCCCAAGGCCCATTCAGGCCTCCCCATCCGGACCGGATGTTAATGCAAATTCCAGAGATCATTGCATTTCTCCCTAAAGGATTCAGCACGTATCACATCTGAACATTGAAGAGTATCAAGTAAATATTAGCAAATATGGCTTCATGTTTTAAAATTGTACGTGTGCATAATTTTTATTTCGGTATGTTTGGATCAGGACTTCAAAAAAGTTCCCATCATGCAACTGCCTGATATTTCACTTACGTCTCCTTTAATGCATAGGTTTCTTCTCCTGGGAGGGATTCGGCAAGGAGGTGTAATGATTTGTCATTTTTTACAAGACTACCCTAGCGCCATGTGGGGACCAGCTAGCAGGAGAGCAGGTGGGGGAAGGTTATGACACGGGGCCGGTGCGAGAGGGTGGTGGTCTGCAGGACAGGGGCACCAGTGAGATGGAAGGAATTTGGACGAATCTAGGATTTGTTTTATTTACTATCTCATTTTCCAGCTAGAGCTCACCTGACTTGCTTTTTAGATATGCCAAACAAATTTACAGATTATGAATGTACGTGTATATAAACGGCAGACATACATGTGTGAATCAACATATGAAATTAGTGCACACATGGAAACATTTGTTTCCTAGAAACATACAGATGCTGGTGGCCTGCCCGGCCAACAGGGGACTATAACGAGGGGAGTCTCCAATCCACAAAAAATCATGCCTTTCGTTCATATGACCCCCACACCCCCTGATGGAAAGTTAATCAAATTGCCTCGTCTTTATGTTCTAAGTTGATGACTTCACTTGAAATTCTCCCAAATTCTTTTACTTATTTTTTTTAATTAATGCTTATTTAGTTTTGAGAGAGACAGAGTGCAAGTGGGGGAGGGGCAGAGGGAGCAGGAGTCGCAGAATCCGAGGCAGGCTCCAGGCTCTGAGCTGTCAGCAGAGCCTGAGGTGGGGCTCAATCTCACGAACCGCGAGATTGAGATCGTGACCCGAGATAAAGTCTGACGCTTAACCGACTGAGCCACCCAGGCGCGCCCCGTCTCCCAAATTATTTTAAAGTAACAGGGCAACCTAGTAGGAATTCATTATGCAGCCCCAAAAGATAATAAAATACATGTTTATTATAGATAAAATAGAGTTGGGTGGCTGGGAATAAACGAAGACACTGAGAGCTCCCCCTCCCCCCTCCCCCCTCCAGCGTGCTTCCTAGGCTGGGGTGGGAGGGAGGGGAATGAGGGAGGGAGGAGGTTGAAGTAGGAATTGGGGGGAAGGGGGGGCTCCGCAGGTGGCCCAGCACTTCCGACAGGCGCACCGCCTGCGCGGCCTACGGGCCCCAGCTGCTCAAGGGCGACCCGTTCTTAGCCTTCTCGCTCTTAATTGTTTTGCACCTGCTCTGGCCAAAAATCTTCTTCCTGCTTTCCTTTCATCTTCGTGATGTTTCCCAGCCTTCCTGGAGAGTCTCAGCGTGATACTGAGAAATATTACTCTCTCATTCTGTTCTTTTACCCACGGGTCGCTTTCTTTTTACATTCACGGTCCATTTGAATAGAGCACTTTGTAGCCTCTGGGAGCGCCACTTACAAAGCCCCTTGGGTTCTGACTCAGGCAGATCACCCTGTGACCCCCAAGTCTGTACGTGGCGTCTGACTATCCTTTAGAGCTTTAAAAACGGGAAGGGGGAAACGGGAGGGAAAGAAGGAGAGCGAAACAAGAGTGCTAGGGAATTGTCACAGTTCCATTTGTTACGAATACTTAGCATTAAATGTCAACCAGCTCTGAAGGGCTTTCGGGGGCAGGAATACACGGGCCAGCCCTTGGTTATTTATATTCTTTATGTACATGTTTTTCTTCACCCTCCACAGTGACATCAGAGTTCTCGTTTCACATCAGCTGTCTTTGCTTGCGGTGTTTTCGAGGGTGTGAACGTGGCTGAAGATAACAGCCTGTGACTCGTGTGAGCTCCCTTGGGGAGTCTCCTCTGGCCACCACAGCTTCACGTGGACTGAGGAGCTCACAGCCTCTAAAGCGACCTGATGCCTGTCCCCTCGGGTCGACATCAGCGCTGTGGTCACAGACGCTGGACGGACACACGCCGCTCCCTCTTCTAAGCAGTTTGCCTAGTTTTCGCTCATTTCAGGGGCTCCGTCTACACCGTGCTGCACATCCAGATGCCAGCGGAAGGGCCGTTTAAAAATCCCAAGGATTCTGTTGTAAACAAACAGTCCGATGTTTCTTACATTTGGACCGGTGGAGAGAGGGGAAAAGCTCTACCTCAGTCCGCTCAGTGGTATCTTGTTCTACACCGAAGGCACTAAAAATACGCTCCGTTGAATCAAACTGTTTATTGATAAGATCCACTTCCCCAGTGTACTGGGCACTGTGTCGATCAATAGTTCAACGCGGACTCTGCTCCCTATGGTTTTCTGTATAGTGTTGCCTCAGATAACATGACCTTTCACATACTCGGGATGAATGTTTCATAGTCCTAAAGCATCATTATTTCCTAGAGGAAAAGTAGGGTAACTCATAATCAGTACTTTGCATTTTTCTGTGGGTCAGCCACGGTGCTAAACCGTCAGTGTGAACGATCCCACTTCATCCCCTCACCGACCATTAAGACGTCACCCCCATTTGGCACAGGAGGCATCTGCAGCGGGGAATGTTTACACGGCTTGCCCAAAGGCGCTCGGCGAGTCGCGACAGCATGACCCACACTCGGCTCTGTCTTCTCACATTACGCTATCTGACTGTATTATTCTACCGTCTTCTGGAAGATGAGACCCACTTGAGTCCAAGTGGCCCTGGTTTTATGTTTTTGTCACTAAAGCTGAGCGTGTCTGAAATCCCAAAGTCCCCTGTGTGTGCGTGTGTGCGTGTGTGTGTGTGTGCGCGCGCGCCAGATGACTATTACTTGGGCGGGTTCGTTTTCTTTTGTTCGGTCTCCAGCCGATATGCATGATAGCATTTCCTTATTCTGGAGGGCGGTGGAAGCTCCACGAGGCAGAGGACACTCCTCTCAGTGCTTCCTGTTGAGGGAAACAGGAAGTGCTGGAGAATCAGGAGGAAGCCTGCCAGCAAGAGATTTCTAGAGTTGAAAGGGCAGAACCATGGGACCCAGCATGGAGCTCAGAGCTTAGGCTTAGAAGTTGGTAGGAAATAGACGCCTGAGCTTCTGGGTTTCCCTTTCCTCCAATCACATCAACAGAGACGCTTGGCAGACATGTGAATGGCTGCATTTTAGGGAAACAGTTGCTGCTAAATGCTGCAGAGCCATTGCTGATCCCCCGCGAACGACAGGCCGGCTCACAGCTGATCCAAAGGACTGCGGAAAAGGGTCAAGAATGAGTCAAAGGTATTCACCATTGTTCGTAGACTTCCAGAGTGGCATTCATTGAGAGGTTTTTTTTTTGTGTTTTTTTTTTTTCCCTTTTTAATGAAGTCACTGACAGCAACGGGCCAGATGGTAGTTTGGGTTAGTAAAGCTAAGTTTGGCTAGAAAACAAAAGCAAGGTGGAGCAGAGTGATATAGAGCAACATGCAAACAAAGTGGAAACGGAATGTTTATAAAGGAAATGGAACATCTGCAAAAGAAGTTAAAATCCCACTTGCAGGAACTTGTTTTGGCAACGGGACAATGACCCTCCCATCTTGGCAGAGCGGCCTGGTGAATTTCTGGCAAATGGGATTGGAGGGGACCCCACAGGGCTCCCTTGTGCAGAACAGAACTGGATGTTTCGATATTGGCCAGCGTGGGCCAAGTCAGAGTTACTACCATATATCAACTTCCAGCCTCCCTGAACCCAGACCCTCGGATTCCTGCCCCCCCGGCACACCTCCCCTCCGCCCACTTCAGGGGCCGTGACAAGATCACCAGTGACTCCTGAGTTCTTAAAGGGACCATTTCCAGGCATCGAGGCCTTGGCCCCCTCTGAAACATTTTGCACTGTTTCTTAGAATCCTTTTCTTCCCTGGTCTTCTTGAACACCCTACTCTCCTGGTTTCTCTCCGCTTTTCTGGTCATGCCTCTATCCACAGGACTTTTGTCACCATCCATTTGTCACATCGTTCTGGGGACAGGGAGGCACGGTCTTTTCTGCTCTCACTTCTGGAGATGTATGCACTCTTTTGGTTTTAACCACTATTTGTTTGCTCGCAATTGCTATTTCTCTGTGCAGCGTTTCAGCTTAGAATATCTAAACCCCTTCTGGAATTTTCCGTTAAAACTTTCACTGGCATCTCACCCTTGGCCAGCTCAACGTGAAACTCCTTCTCGCCTCTTGCTCTGCCGTTGTCTGTTCGATGTGTGGGATCATCATCCACCGATTCTTCTAAGCGATGACCAGAGAGCCATGGTCAAAGCATCCTCCTCCCTCATTTCTGTAGCCAATAGATTATGAAGCACTCTCTTTGCTTCTTTGTAAATAGCCAAAATCTGTCACCTTTTCCAAACCGCCCATCAGGAAGTGCTGCTGAGTAATCTTATTTGGTGAATGGATGGACATGTGACTGAGATCGGGTCATGGCACATCATGAACTCCAGCTCAATGCACAATGGGGTCACCCTGTCCTGGGCTCCCCGAGGCCATGGCCAAGTGATTCAGTTCCGGTCCTTCCATGGCCTTGTGCCCTGACAATGCCACTTTCAGAACAGATGAGGATGTATTTCCTGATGATCTAAAACCCCACTGAGGCCCTGAGTTTACCCCAACTGCGGGAAAAACATAAAATAACGAATATTCATGTAAATTTATATCAGTCAGGATGATGCGCGACTTTTCTCTATTTCTCTGTTTCACGCTTTCCCATCTTCTAACTCCACTTCATAGACCCTGGCTCTATCAACTCCTGAGGACCAGATTTCCATTATATGACATCCCAAGTCTCTTATCCAATTCTGTTCTTCCTTCTTCAAAAAAAAATCTGTTGGCCATTTCACTACTAATGCCCAGTATCATCTGAAAGAGGCTAAGAGAATGAACGTGTGTGTGTGTGTGTGTGTGTGTGTGTGTGCGTGAGTGTGTATGAAATGTTCTGAGGAAGAAAGAGTTGAATATGCTAGCCGTGTTTCTGACTAGCATGAATATTTTTAATAGCTCCGTTTCTTTGACTAGATTCCCAGGCAGAAAGATAAACAGCAAAAAGAGAAATCTGCCAAGCTATTCAAAAAAATAAAGAAAGCCGGAAAGATGGGAAATCTTGACAGCAGATGGAGAAAGGAATCAAGAAAGAACATTGATAACAGGAGGCGAAGCTCTAAGATATCCAGGGGGGGAAATGGACAGAGCACAGACAACAAGATCTAGGGTAGCATTACCCTTGGGCACACACCAGTGAATTTCACATTTTTTTCCCCTTCAAAAAGTCCTCCCACAAGAAACACAAAACAAGATGTGCTTCTTGGCAGAGTTTACACATGCTACAGATTTCTTTCTCATTCTCTTCCGAAGAACTTTCCCCCTTGTTGTAAAGTTAATGGACATAGTATATTCCTATGGTATAAACATTCTCCAAGACCAGAAGGCTATGCGGTAATCTTCATTAGCCTTACAACCAAAATTGACAACGATGAAACTACCGGCATATTCTGGGGGGATTTAAGAGATTTGTACTGGTGTCGTTGGGTAGCATACAGTGTGTGCAATGCCACAGATGTCATTCTACGTGCATGGCTGGGATTGGGAAATTAAAATCATTTAGCTCTCTGTCAGGTGAAGGTCAGAGGCAGAGATTCTGAAGAAAGAGCTGACAGAGATAAGGATTTGACCTTAGGTCTGACAATGTTTTGGCCGGCCCGCAAGCCTGTATCGTCTCCGTTTCCCAAAACGTGTGCCGGGAACACCCATATGGCGGTTTTACAAACTCACCCGTGAAAACGTCAACACATGGCAAGATACAATGTGCTCTGCAAGGTAGTCGACGGAGGGCAAAATAAAAGGCTTCGCCCCCTACTTACGGTCATCATTCATGGTCTTTCTATTGTCACAAAGGGGAAATGAGCCCAGTAATTCTGTTATTCTGAAGAGATGTCAAAGTTACCATGTCTTTAGCTTCAAACACTGACAATCTTCTCTAAAATTCCATAGTGAGTTGGGAGACCTACCCCGCTGATAGTCCCGCAATCACATGCATTTCCCAAGCTGACTCAGTCATTAAAGAAGACATTTAGGAGGATATTCATTGATTAATTCACAGTTGTCCTGAAAACACTTCTCTCAAACGCGGCTATCTTACTTCTACCATTTTCCGCCGTACAGAGTTGTAGTTCTGCACTGGGAGCGAAGATGACGTTTGTCTCAGAACCTCTCAACTCTTGGGGATCATGCTGGTCCTGGAAAGAGCCACTCAGCAACCCTTTCTTGTACTCTCTGATCCCGCAATAGACATAACTCGGCGGCTTCAGGTCATTTTCACCCCTTAGTGAATTTATAATTTATAATTTATAATTCTGCTGGATGCCTTTGGTAGCGAGGTCATCACAGGATGCAGGAACCCAGCGTCCAGACGGGAGTGTGGTCCCAGGCCTGTTGACAAAAAGGCAGAAAATAAAGCTGTCCGGGCCCATCCCCAAGCGCATATGAGGAGCGAAGAGAAAATTACACATAAAAACAGCAATGCATACCTACCTCTCCACTCCCCTGCCCCCACCCTGAGGTCGGGGTCTCCTGGGGAAGCAGTTTGGTAGATGATTTGCAAGGAGGCAATCTGCCACTTCCCTTCGGTCCTCACGTTTGCCAAACGCGAATTTGGGGGAGAGGTCAAATTTAGAACTCAGTGTTCTCATCAGTAAATCCTGAGAGGTAAGTGAAGAGGGACCCCAGAGATGATAAAGCTGTGTGGCAGAATATAACAAGTGTATATTCACACCGTTTCCCATTCTATCAATATCTTGTCTGAAGCAGAGCCTTTGGGGTCTCTTTCCGGCTCCCTGCACATGAGATGGCTGGTGGCCTTGAATCGGTTCTCAGCCTCCACCCCCACATCTGAAATATGAAGATGAAGATCTCACCTTGAAATGCAGTTGGGAAAACCAAGAAGACAAAACATGCAGATCCACTATGTAAACTGAAATGTGCCAGACACACACTTTGGGTATCGGTGCTCACTTGAAATCCTCAGATATTTTGAATCCGCTATTTTCTAAACCGGTAATTCCCAGCAGGCACACCCTCAAAGGATGGAAACTGCCAGTATATAACCGCGCCCACCCTGTCCCCTCAGCGGCAGGACACCCAAACGCACTAGGTTCATGAGTGGTCTTGTCTCCATCTTGCGGAAGCCCCAGAAAAAAAAAAAAAATCTGTGGACTCATTTATGTATTATCAACCTAGTCTCAATGGATTTTTATTTTTTTTCTAATATTTATAATTCAACGCTATCCTCAAATTCCGTGTTGCTCAAATCGTGTGCATAGATCGGTGAGAGCCCCAGGACGCTGTGTGTCCTTTTGACAAGTTACCCATCACTTTTTAAATCTTTATTTTCTGAGGTAACAAAACAGTCCAGGTTCCTCTTGTACCCTCCTTGACCCAGCACCAGGACCAGCCTCGGTTGCATTCAAAACAGAATGGAACCAGAAACCAAGAGTTGCATTCTGAGTGAGCTCATTGTTTTAAGGTGCCTCTGTTTCCGCACCCTGTTGGTGGACAGAACTGGGTGGGAGGGGGGGTATATGAACACAAAGTACAGTGCATATATACATACACATATGTGACCCATACGCATACATTTACATCCTCTTATTTTAGAAATGACTGTATACCAATTTTTCAAATTCCAAGCCAATTCATTCCAGTCAAATCCAAACTCATTTATATATATAAATGTTATATATATATATATTATATATATATAATATATATATAATATACATATATACGAATATTATATTATATATATATAATATACATATATATGAATATTATATTATATATACAATATACACATATCTTCATTCTATATGTATTTTTATGACCTATATGACTATATCTATTATCTATATCTACATACATTCTTTCACAGTAAGCACCTGGTTTCCAAGATCAATCTATTTACTTACCTGTCGATACCATAATAGGTCTAAAACAGTTGCAGCCTTGACTCAGACATTCACAATGAAAAGCAAACTGCTGAATAGAGAGTTGAGGATTTGCTGGCCCTTAGCGTCCCGCCCCCCCCCCCCCCCCCTGCCCCAAGACTGAGGCTCCCTGGTCAACTCTGTTCCTAAATTAGCTGACTGTCTCTTCTCTCCGGCTCAGTGTGGTTTTGTGATTCATTTCAAACACAGTTGCACTCGTGAGTTTCAGCTTGCTTTCAGTTCCATTGCCTTTCCACTCTTGTCTGTTTTCTTTTCGAATTCTGATAGAATATTAACATGTCTGAAATCTCAAAACTATACAAAGAATAATCTCGGAAAAGTTTCCTTTTTCATTTGTAAACATTTTTTTTTTTTTGCATTTTTGGAGCTGTATCTTCAGGCAAATTTCTAGAAGTAAGATTTCTGGGTAAGAATAAACGCATATTCAGTTGTGTTAGACAGTGACAAATCCCCCCCTATAGGAAGCACACCATATTCGTCCCCACCAGCAATGTGTGTTTCCAGACAGCCTTGCCAAGATCGAGTAAACCAAGATCGAGTAAACCTCCCAGCTCTTTTGTCTAAATAGATGGTTGAGAAATGGCATCTTAGTGGTATTAATTTACATTTTTCTGACTCAGAGTATAACTGAACATCTTTGACATATAAATATTATTTTAGTATCTTTTTTGTCAATTTTCTATTCGTGAATGACTAATAGCCGTTTTTCTGTATGAGTTTTGATCCCTTTACCTCAATATATCAAAGTTCTTTATATATTAGGTGTATTTTTCCCCAATTGGTCATTTGTCTTTTGACTTTATATATGATGCTTTCTGCCGCAGAAAGAGGGGTGTTTTTTTTGGGGGGGAGGGGGTAACGTAGGCAAACATATCAATATTTTCATTTATTGCATCTGGATTTTTCATTGTTGTTAAAAACATTTTCTTACAGTCAGGCTATAGAAGAACTTACCTTTCTTTCTTTTAGATCTCATACAATTTAATTTTTGCATTTAGATCTCTAACTCATTTAGGGTTTATTCTTGAAGATGTGTGGGAAGTGGACCTAAATTCATCTTTTTCTCTATGACTCTCCAGTTATTCCAATGTCATTTATGAAAAAGTCCTTCTTTGCTCCCAGTGATTTGAGACACCACCTTTATATTTTGCTGGATTTCTCATGTCTGGCTGGGTCATAGGAGGATGGTCGTGTTGAAACGTCCCCATTGGGTCTGTCTGGCATATTATACAGTTTTTATCCCCAAGGCAGGATTAAACAATTATGTTTAAGTTTGCCTCTATTCCCCTCCACCATTTTTTTTTTAAGACAGAGAGTGTGAGCAAGGGGGAGGGGGAGAGAGAGAATCTAAGCAGGTTCCACACTCAGTGCTCAGAGAATAGCCTTACTGGAGGCTCTATCTCATGACCCTGGGATCATGACCCGAGCTGAGGTCAAGAGTCGTATGCTCAACTGACTGAGCCATCCAGGCTCCCCAAAGGCTATTAATTTCTATTTATTAATTGTGTGTCCTCTTTATTTACTAAGATTTGATTAAGTTAGTTTTATTTACTCTTGGATTTTCCAGGGATACTACCATGTACTATCCTGTCACCCGCAAAGAGAGGTTTTTTGTTTGTTGGTTTGTTTGTTTTCAGTTCTTTCACTTTTGATTGTTTTCTCTGGGTTAATTACATTGCCCCAAGTTTCTAGAACAGTGCTAAATCGTAACAGATATAGTGGACCGTCTTGCCTTGTTCCGGAACTTAATAAGAATGGCTCTAGTGTTTCCCAATTAAGAAAGATTTTAGAATTAGGATTGAACATGTACTTATATTTATATGTAATCTATGATATAATATAAATTCAGTGGAACCAGTGGAACCCATAGATTTCTTTTAAGGAATTGGCTCATGCAATTGGGGGGTTGGAAAGTCCAAAATTTGTAGAACAGACCAATATGCTGAACACTCAGGCAGAGGCAGATGCTGTATTCTTGAGGCAGCATTTCTTCTTTTCCAGGAAACCTCAGTTTTGCTCTTAGGGCCTTTACCTGATTAGATGAGACCCACCCACATTATTCAGAATCATCTCCTTCACTTAAAGTCAATTTATTGTAGATGATAAGCGCATCTGAAAAATGCCAGCCTCGCAGCAACAGCTGGATTGGTGTTTAATTAAGTAACTGGGCAGTACGGCTCAGCCACGCTGAAAAATTAAACCGAACACGCACGAGCTTGCCTCTTCTCTGTTCAATGATTTTCTCTGTCACTCTTCTTCTTTTCTACTGTATCTTAACTTTATTCTCTTGGCTGTTTTCCTTCACATTTTCTTTATTGGCCTTTCTTAAATTTTGAGTCAAATCTATTCTATTCTTGTCACTAAGCTTTCATTTTTTATACGATTGTGTCATTCTCTACTGTTGCTTTCCTGAGTCCCGTTAACTCCTGTGTCGTATCTTTTTGTTGTGTGCCCCACTTCTATTTTTAAGGGTTTGATCTAGGGTGTTTTCCTTGTATCTTCAAATGCGTCTTTGGGTGTATTTAATCCAGTTTCAATTGTTGTGTTACAATGCCCTCCTGCCTCGTGGTTGATTTTTTTTTTCCAGAAAATTTTCATCAGCTTTTATGTGTTGACTCAGAGTGTCAATTTTCCTACGATAGTTTTGTACGAATACGACCTGCATTTTCTATTCCTGTTCATCTCATGGGAAGGATTTTCAGTTCGAGAGCGTACTTTTTTGTGTGTCTCTTCTCTTCTGCACGGTTTCCTTAATGGGCGGTGCTGGCTGCGGTGCTGAGAAGACGGACGGTGTGGAGGGTCTGTCACTAGTTGCTTTTGTTAGACTCCTTCACCCCCACCTGGTTTCCTTCTGTCCTTCGCTGCCCTGTTCCCGGTGGCCGCCGTGCCTTCTTCGTGTGTTCTGCCTCTTCTCCAAAAGGAGCCCATCTCGGGGGCTGCTCACTTCCCTTGAGCAGGTGCTGGGAGCCCCACGTCCTGATCTGTAATAAGCATCTTAGCGTTTAGTGTTGGGTTTTCCCTTCAGAGGTGATATTTTCTTCGCTTTCACTAAGCCATCTCAACCTGTCTTCTGCTTCTTTATTTTTTATGTTTATTTATTTTCGAGAGAGTGAAAGAGACAGCATGAGCGGAGGAGGGGTAGAGGGAGAGAGGGAGACACAGCATCCGAAGCAGGCTCCAGACTCTGAGCCGTCAGCACAGAGCCCGACGCGGGGCTCGAACCTATGAACCGTGAGATCAGGACCTGAGCCGAAGCCGGACGCTTAGCGGACCGAGCCCCCCCAGGTGCCCCTGTCCCCCTTCTTTTTTTACCCATTTAGCCTTACATTTCTCCCAATAAGAAGCTGAGATCATGAGAAACCTGAAAAGGACTTTAGTGATGGGGGAAATTGAGCCGCATAACAAAGGTGTTGTGTATGCCTAACTCAAAATAGGATAATACTACTCTTCTCTTGGGGTGGTTATGAAGACTGACTAAGGCCATTAACACTAAAGCACCTGCTGTCATTTAACCGGTCACTCGAAATCGTCCTTCGAGGGTCTCCCGGCAGGTACGCGGCCTTGACGCTCTTCGCTGGGCTGTGTCCTCAGAACCTGTGAGGTGGGGCGTTAACAATTACTTCAAGTTTTCACTTAGCTAAAACCTGTTTTTTAAGGCAAGTTATTCGAATGTCCGGAATACCGAGTCACTAACCAACGCACCTAGGTATCCGCCAACCCAAATACGGAAGCGGAAGGAAACCCAATAGCCTCACGCTAATTCTGAGCACATCATCGGCCTCGGTTACTGATCATTCTGCCAAGAAGGAGATGAGAGGCAGCGTTTGAAACCCGGAAAATTCCCTAAAGCAATCTTCCTGGCACAGGGATTTATGGGTCAGAGTGAGATTTTCCCTTCCCGCCTCTAAATCAATGTAGAATCTCATATTGAAAAGCAAAGCCACCCAGCTCCTTCAGAAGCCATTTTCTTTCTTCCCTTCTCTTAGTTTTACCCCCCATCTTCCCCTCACTCTCCCCGACCCCCACCCCCCAAGACCCCCTCGCCCCTCAGGACCTGCCTCCAGTTCTCAATAGCGGCCATGACTGGGTCTCAATGAAAAAAAATGGATAAAATATTACCATAACCTCAGAGGCATGAGCAAAGCCCTTATTAGAATTCGGACCTACAGCTGCACCTTCCAGCATGGGGCGGGAGATAAAGTTCACCATTGTTAGCTCACAAGTGGCTCCGATTTCCTGGCAACTGCACTGAATTACTCAGTCATTTATGCAGGCCTTCAGAAACAGTCCACTGTTTCCCAACAAAAAAGGCATTCAGGAAGAGAGAGATGGCTCCCGGGGCCCTGGCGAGCCGGCTTTAGGACAGTGAATGGTCGCTGCCTCCCAAGTCAATGGCCTCTGTGGGAAAGGCAATGATGTCACCGCGAATGTATTTTCGAGGTTTTGCCCTGCTTTTTCCTGCTTTCTCCCCTTCTTAGGACGATGCCCTGGTTTCCTTTTTCTTCCCCCTCTTTTCTCTCTCCTGCCATCTCCCTCCTCCCGCTTCTTTGAGGCCATTCTTTTTTTTCTTTTTCCCCCCAAAGTTTAGCACTCAAATCCATTCAAGGCGCACAGCAATACCACTCCCATGGCAACACTGGGCTTCTACGCTTCAGTTTTTGCATAAAAAGTAGAAAATGCTGGAAAGGGAGGGCAAGGGTAGAAGGGGGAACGGAGCCAGCCTGGTCCCACAGGGGTTGGTGTTGGGTGGGAGAGCACAGAAGCAAATCGGGAAGAAAACTGGTGAGGCCGGCGGGAGACTGGGAGACACCGATGTGTGAGCCTCCGCGTTCAGACTTCAAACACGGATCTGGCTTCTGACGTGCGACAGCCGAGGAAGAAAAACACAGTGTGCGCAAGAAATAAGGTTTTGCTTTTGAAAATGTACGCAATTACAGTTTACAGAAAGCTCCCCAAACTTTGTCTAGCCTTCTCAAAGAGAAACAAAAAGGAGAGGAAAAGTCTCGCAAGGACTTGAGTGGGGAGGGGGCAGAAAACAAGTTGACATGTTTTTGAGAACACCCAAGGTTCTGGAGGCCCCTATTGTCACAGGGCCACAGTCAGAAAGTCTAAAGTGCCATTTGTGTCAAATCAACTCAAATTCATTGACGGCAAATAGAAAGAGGCATTCATTCCTCTGCTTTCCTCTCCTGGGGAATACAGTTACCTTGAACTCCTGAAAACAAAACAAAACAAAGCAAAACAAACAACAAAACCCCAAAAACCAAATACCAAAAAACAAAAAAAAAAAAAACCCAAAAAAACTATTACACAGCTATGCTTTATGTTCATCCTATCAAAAACCAGATACCAAACAATCTGGTAAAGGCAGCTTCTGGAAAACCCAAATAATTGGTCCCATGAAAGCCAGAGCTAGCTGGTTGGGCCATTTGTCACGCAGACATCGATCTGCCTTTTCCCTTCAGTCAGCCAGGGTTCCTCCCCGTTGGTATCTACCTCCTGACCTGTGTGAGCCTGCATCCAACTCCTGAGTTCTTGGTGACTGCTTCTAATTCTCTCTTGTACCTACTTCGCCTGTATTAATCAGCTGTGGTTTAAGCACTGCATTTTCCATGTGTGTGTGTGGGGGGGGGGGGGACACAAATCTACTGGATTCAGAGTCCTTTTTAGAAATGGAAACATTAGTCAAGGGAGACCGAGCCCTCAAGAAGGAAGGGGTGGTTTGTAGTATCTGCTGACAATGGGGGATGACCTCTGCTCAGGGACCCACCCATGGTGTGGCCAAGATTTCCTCCTGGTCCTTCTCTTCCTGTCCCCTTGGAGAAGCCTCAGAACTTACCCTCATCTGAGGGCACCCCTAACTGATCGTATCCCCTTCCTCTTTACCCATCCTGCATGGGTTAGATGATGGTCAACAGAGGTAATCAAGCTGGGATGAGGCCATTAAAGTGGGTCCCCATCCAATATGGTAGGCGTCCTTATCAAAAAGGGCAATTTGGGGACAGACACGCACAAAAGGAAGGTCGTGAAAATGGTGGCCATCTACAGACCACATGTCCTGGTCGGGGGGGAAGTCGTTGATAATGTGATGATTCAAACATTTGAAGAATACAGAGGGAAGAGTATTATGAGGACAGCAGAGCTGGCTGGCGCTTATGAAGTGGCAATGATGTCCCAGAGATGGGTGTGAGTAAATGAGGGGGGTTAACACTTCAAGGCTAACCGTATAAGGGCCAGCAGGCCTGTTTGGTAGCTTACTAAGATGCTCTGCAGTAGAAGGGACGATGTGCCTGGAAAGCAGCCTCAGGACTTCCTAGCTGGAGTTGAGAGTTCCATCGATGTTTAAATACTCACACAAGTCAGGTCTGATTATTCTAGGGAGATGTCCCAGTGGAGAAAAGATAGAATATCCTGAGTCGTGGGATGGGAACATCTGGGCGGATGGCCCTGAGCATTTTTGCTCTGCGGACCCTGAAATCTCCAAGCTTGCGGGTTTCCGTGCCCTGTCTTTAGCCTGACCCCACACAGGAAGACGCTGCAGAGGCCCCTCCCTGCAAAAGCTTCAGGTGTTCAGGTCCCACACAAGCTGCCCCCACCACCTAATAAAACAACAACCTGTCTTAAAATAATATATCTGGGAGCAACCCAGGCAGAAGCAGTGGGTATGAGTGAGCTTCCCGAGCCTCTTTGGGCTTGAGTTTGCCTCTCTTGTCCATAAAGCCTCAGCCGCACCAATATCCACTGACTTGCCCTCGGCCACAGGACCCGCTTCACCTCAAAGTGGGTGTGGGAGTGGCCCCGTGACCGTGGAATCCGCCGGCTGTATCACAAGCCACAGGGTCCGGAGGCAGTCGACTTCCTGCAGCCCTGGAACAGCCTGCTGAAGGGCAGGGGTGGAGCCAGCCTGGAGGCCACGCTCTGCACGGGTGAGGTGCCAAAGCAGGACACGGTGTGTGCACGATTCAGGGCCCCCTCTATGGCGGGATGTCTTCCACAGTAAGACTACGTGGACGGAGCGGAAGTGAAAGCACGGACCCATTTAGTATCACTTCCCGTGACCCGTCGAAGGAGTCCAGCTTCCATCCAGGCAATTCTGGAATCTGCAAGGTGGGAAGGTCACAGAAGAGGTTCCGTCACACCACAAGCTGTGGCTGCTGCTTGGACAGGCGAACTTCTTACCTCCAGGCACCGGACGGGAGAAGAGGCATCCCTGCCCTGACGAGGGAGGTGTCCCTGCCCAATCGGCGGGGGGTGGGGGGCTGCTTTTCCACACCGGGGCAGGGACAGCGCGTGCAGAACTGGGAGAACCCAGTTATGACTGTGCACGGGCGCACGCCCTTGCACGTCCTTGGCCGGAGAAGGGGGTGACTACCGAGGGTTCAGAGCCCTTGGGAATGAGGCCGCGAGGCATCCCACCAGGCAGGCCGCAGCTGCAGGTTGAATGGTGTCCCCCAGAAAGGTACGGTAGGGTCCTGACCCCTGATACCGGAGGGCGTGATCTCATTTGGAAGTAGTGTTTCTACAGGTATGAGCAAGTTCAGATGAGGTCGCACCGCATCTGGGTGGGCCTCATCCAACGCGATTGGTGTCCTTATAAGAAGAGAGAGGAGACGGACGCGGCGACCTGCGAAGACAGAGGCGGCACAGGTGGGAGTGAGGCGGCTCCAAGCCATGGGGCGCCTGGGCTTCCAGAAGCCGGGTGGGGCAGGACGGATCCTTCTCTGAAGGCCTCAGAGGAGCAAGACCCGGCTCCCCCCTTGGTTTTGGGCCTCTGGCCTCAGGAACCGGACAGAATTTCAACTGTTTTAGGGGCCCCGGGTTGTGATACTCCGTCGCGGCAGCCACAGGAAAGGAACACAGCCCCCCAGGGCGGCTGAAGTGCTCTCTCAGGGTAGGGAGGACAAGGTGCTGTCCCCAGCCCGGTGGCAGTTTGTCACAGGAGCCCCTCTCCTGCGTCCCTGCAGAAAGAGCCACTCCGGAGGACCCTGAGACGCGCTCCCAGGATGTGCAGGAGAAGCGGATCGGCGCAGCTCGGGGAGGGACAGCCAGGCCCTGAGGTGCTCCGCCCGGGTCCCCCTCCAAGAGTGCCAACGGCACAGGCGACGGGTCGCCTCCAGCTGTCACACGCCACCATCTGTGTGATGACTGTGCCACGGATTTGCGCCCCTGGGCTCTCCCAGTCCACGAGGGAGCACAACCAGGAACGAGGTGGAGGACCTTTCTGCCTTGACCGGCCACCCGCCTCACCGGCTGGTGCTCCCCTCCCATCCCCTCCCAGCCCACCCCAGACGCTCCCTTATAAATCTCCCGCAAGCGGGATGCTCTCTCCCGGCACTTGCCTCTCAGAGGACAGGAATGAATACCGGGAACGCTTCTGTCATGCTGTCACTCACGAAAACATGTCATTGTATATCAAATCCCTGTAAGCTCATAGGAGCTGATCTTCTGCCGTCATTGACTCACTCAAGAATACACAAAAATAGCTAACACTCCAGGGCTGGGAACCTGCCGAAGCGAGCGCAGGCAGATTAATGAGCTGCGCCCACCTTCTGAGTTCTCTTGATTAGTTCAGACCATTACCCGACTCCGCGCTATGATGGGCGGCTTCCAACCGGGGTCGAGACCAGAGAGATTCCGCAGGAGCTGTGGTCTCCGGCTTCTAGGATTCCTTGTGATCCGAGCAGACTGCGTGCGAGTAAAGACAAACAGACAAAAGACGGGAGGACGGGGGCGCTCAGTTGGCAGTTGTGACATTATCGAAAATTGTCAGTAAGCAGCAGGCGCCCTACCTCCTGCCATACGGCGGTGTCACCGACAGAGGAACGTCCACAGGCAATGCCCTGGTTTGTTGTTTTCCGGTGAGACGTTGCTCTGCGTGACGAAAATTAGAGCAAGGCAGTGTTCTTCTTCCCTCCCTGGTCTTCTCCATCTCACAGAGGGAAGATTATCGTGTGTTTAAGGAAGGCACGCATCACCTTCTTTACATTTGGGAACCAAGATGTTACAAACACCGCTCGCAAACCCTTGGAAACTCTCTTTTCAGGATGGAGAGCCAGAAAAAACAATGGCAATAAATTGTAATGAAGAAGAAGGCGAGAGAGAGAGAGACAAAAAGGAGAAAAGGAAAAAGGCTGGTTATCATAGACCTGATCATCACTATGAAGGACAAAGGAAAAAGATCAGGTACTTTTCCGCTAAGTGACCCAGGTGTAGTGGCCGCCGGGACGTGCGTGAGGCCCTCCGGGGGCTCATCACCTGGTCAGGGGCATCTGACACAGCGGATCCAACGGGGCTACAGAGGTACCTGCCAAAGAGCTCAAGTCGGAATCCTGAAGTGGAGATCTCAGACTCGGATCCACGCAAGGGCCAGACTATTAATCCAGGCTTTCTCGAAAGAGTAGCAATTCTATAGCCGAACAAATAGGAGACCATTTCCAAGACCATTTGTTAAGGCCCGCAGAAACAGGAAGAGGGGTGATGCTCGTTTCAGGGCAGGGGCCGGTCAGCCACAAGGGGGTTCGTGCAAGGCCATTAATACGTCAAGTGAGAAAAAGAGGCAGAAGAAACTCAAGACAACTACCAGTTTTAGACTTTAAGTAAAGAGTCTTTCTAAACGAGGTGCTAAATGTGACCATTTAAAAATGCACATTTACTTACTGGTTGAGGTAGTTGTGTTTTTATTTATTTGCTTGTTTGTTTTTATGCTGGCGGAGGTGTGCGCCAAAGATATTTTGCACGCTTGCCTGGCCAGCTACCTCGAGGTCGCCAGTTCCTGGCGAAGATGTCAGTCTAGACATCAGCTCACATCAAGCAAAGACCCCAAGACCAGGGACGACAAAGGGGATTTGTCTTATTTCACTTTGTTCTTTCTCTCTCTATAGGAAGGGACTCTATAAACATATTCCTCATTTTACCGAATGCCCTTGTTTTATGAGACCCACACATACGTATATTCCCCATATCTTTCCAAACCCCAATTTTTATTTCTTTGCAATCTTAATCCACGTCTCATTCCTTTTGATTCATTTTGTGGGTATGTATAGACACACGTATTTTATCTCTTTGCTCTTTGGGGTCACAAATTTGCATATTCAAAATCAAATGCTTTCGCTTTCTCCTAAAACGATTCTTTTTTGGGTACTTACAAAGCCGGATAATGCTTTCGCTAATTACCCATTTGTTCCCACAAGAAACCTTAGAGCCGTCACCTTTAGTGAGCTCACCTGCCCCAATCTCTTATTCTGTTGCCCCCCAAGCAATGAGTCTTCACTCTCAAACGTTTCTCTATTTCCCTTTCCACTGTACTCAATGCCATTGCCTAGTCGGGGCCCATCAGTTCTCGCTAGGACCATTGCAGTAGTCTCCTAACTGTGCTCCTCACTGTGTCTGCACTGCCCCCCTCACCAGTCTGCTTTCTTCACTGCTAATGGAGCAGTCTTTATAAAACATGTCTGCTCATGTCATTCTCCTGCTTAAATTTCTCCAGTGGCTCCCCAAACCCAGAGGAGGGTCTAAACTTTCTAACTTCTTAACCTATGTCACAACGCTCATCCCGGTAGTACCCTAATCATGCTATCTCCCCATTTTTCTCGAGCGTTCTCCACCCTTGGCCATGCCACCTCTTAGTGGAATGCCCTCCTCTGCCCTCCCATTGTCTACACCTTCTCTGCTCCTCATCCTATAAGGGCTAGCTCCAAAGATACCTTCCCTGTGAAGTTCAACTCTGAACCAAAAGTAATGTTGTCCTCTGTCGAACTTCCAAATCACTAAGCACTGCCCCTTGGGTTATGCATATACCTCTGCCTAGTATGATGAGTAGTTATTTATATGCCATATCATAACTACTGCACTGTAAGCTCTCACCATGACCACACATGCCCCGCCCCCACTCTTCTACACAGGAAGTCCCATGAGAGTGCAGCCTTTCTATTTGCTGGGTCCACTGTAGGTCCTGACACACAGGGGCTCAAACATGGGTTTTTGTTTGTTTTTTTTTTTTTTAAGTTTTTGTTTATTTATTTTGAGAGGGGGCAGGTACAGAGAGAGAAGGAGAGACAGAACCCAAAGCAGGCTTCACTCCGTCAGCACAGAGCCCAATGTGGGGCTTGAACTCACAAACTGGGCCGAAATCAAGAGTCGGATGCTTAACTGACTAAGCCACCCAGGCGCCACAAATATGTTTCTATTGTAGGAATACCTAAATGAAGAAAATAATAAAGAAAGGCTGATCTATGCCTCATTCAACCTTGCAATCCTCACAGAAAGCAATATCATTTTGTTGAAATTCAACAAATCAATAATTCTTGAGTGAATAAATTACTTAATAAAAATATAATACCTAAAAACTAAAACAAAAAATACTTAATGTAGAATTTCCCAGTGATCCATATTTTTCTGTTGTGACCTCTAACTGATCAGTCTAGCCAATCACAAAAACATGTCCTGAATACCCCAGAATGGAAAATATTCTCTCTAATGCAGTGACAGAAACCCCTCTATGAATTTATTAGACACAGGTCACTGGCTGCATGGACGAGTCTGGTGCCTGATGGTAGTGAGAGATATTGTACAGAAGAAAGACATAGGGCAGAATAATCTTCTGCTGGACAATGATTTCTAACAAATAAATTCGTTCTAATTTAAAAGATAGATTAGGACTGTAATCGCATACTTGTTAGACCAGTATTTTCCAGCCTGGCTTGATTTTAAAAATTACCCAAACAAACAAATAAACAAAAGGGCATGAAAAATACTGATTCAATAAATCCAATTCAGCAACCTGTAAAAAGAATTCTACACAATGACTGAGCAACATTTATTCCAGGTATGCAAGATGGGTTCAACATCCAAAAATCAATAAATGCAATTCACCCTATCAGTAGGATAAAGAAGAAAAATCATACGATCATACCAATGGACACAGAAAAGCATTTGACAAAATCTATCAGGAAAATCTATTATCAATTTTTTTTTCAAGGACAGAGGGAAACTCTGAAAACCAAGGACAGAGGGAAACTCTCTTAGCTGGATAAAGAGCATTTACAAAAAAATTCATAATAAATATCACTAATGGCAAACGTAGAATAATCTCTCTTTATGGTTAAGAGCAAGACCAAGATATTTGCTCTTACCATGGGTGAATGGGTACCACTGGCAAAAGGGTAAGTTCTTTGAAAGACAAATCAAAGACATACAGATAAAAAAAATTAATTTGTACTTATTTGCAGATGACATGACTGTTTACATAGAAAACCCCGAAGAAAAATCAGTCAATCAGCCTGCAAAATCCATCACATTTCCATACTAACAACAAACATGTACACACCAAAGTTAAAAGCACAACAAAATTTACAATTACGACAAAGTAAAGGAAATACATAGATACAAACTTAAAAAGCATGTACAGGTTCTACATGATGAAAACGTAAATGCTCATGAAAGAAACCTGAGAAGACACAAATGACTGAAGACATAGCTCCGGTCCGTGGATTGAAAGACTCAATTTAATGCATATGTCTGTTCTCTCTGAACTGACCCACCGGGTTAATGCCGTTTTCCTCCATTTCCACCAAGTTTTGTTATGCATATAGAAATGCTAATTCTAAAATTTCTGTGGAAAGGCAAAGACAAATTTTATAAAAGAAAAATACAGTGGAAGGAATCATTCTACTGGATTTGAAGAGTTACGATCCAGGGACAGTAGCCAAGGCAGGGAGATAGACACAGGGATTAATGAAAGAGGCTAAAGAACCCAGAAACAGAGCCACACAAATACGCCCACCTGATTTTTTACAAGAGTACAAAAGCAACAGAGGAAGGCTAGTTTTGTCAGTAACTGAAGCAATTAGACATCTGTAGGCAAAACATAATAATGTCAATTTCAACCTCACATTTTATACAAAAACGAACTCAAAAATAACTCAAATAACTCATGAACTTAAAATATAATATGGAAAACGACAAAAAATTTTAAAATATGAAAATACTCTCAAGACCTAAGGCTGGATGAAGAGTTATTAGCCTCGATGCCAAAAGCACCTGCCACAGAAGGGAAAAATGATAAATTGTACCTGTTCACAATTAAAACTTTTGATCTGCAAAAGATCAAAGAAGACTAAGACTAAAAGACACATTTTTTTAAGAAGACTAAAAGACACATTACTGACTAGCAAAACACATATTAACTACAAACCACGTATCTGACAAAGGACTACTACTAGACTATCCAAAGAATTCTCAAAACTCAACAGTAAACAAATACACGAGTGGGAACATGAGCCAAAAACATGGACAGACATTCAACAGAAGAAGAAATGCAAATGTCAAATAAGCACATGAAAGATGTTCACTATCATAAGTCATTAGGGAAAAGCAAATGAATACTAAAATGAACTATCACCATATACCTATCAGAAAGGCTAAAACACAAAAACTAGTAAAAATACCAACGGAACACGGCATTTGTATTTATAGCAGCCCCAAACTAGAAATGACCCAGATGTTCCTCGACAGGTGAATGGGGAAACACACCATGGTCCATCCAGACATTGCGATGCACTATTCATAAACCGAGTCTTGAATGAACCTCTCCACAGAATCATGCTGTGTGAGAAAAAGACAATCCCAGAAGATGCTATGGTATAAGACACCATTCATAGGATATTTGTGAAATAACCAAAGTATCAAGATGGAGAACAGGTGACTGATCGCAGGGGTTAGGATATGGGAGTGAGGAGAGGTAAACGTGGCTGTTCAGGGTAGCGGGAGAGAGCCTTCCGGTGTTGGAACAGTTCTGTGCCTTGACTGCAGGTTGCACAGGTCTGCACGTGATGAAATCGCATAGAAGTAAATGCACACACACACACACACACACACACGTGCATATAACCTGGTTGTGAAATTGTACTATAATTATGCAAGATGTTACCACTGGGAGAAGCAGGGTGAAGGGCAAGCAGTACCCTGATCAACTCCAAAGAGAAAGCTTTTTTTTTAATGTTTTATTTATTTATTTATTTATTTAGAGAGACAGAGTATGGGCGGGGGGAGGGGCACAGAGAAGCAGAATCTGAAGCACCTGAGCTGTCAGCACAGAGCCAGACACGGGGCTCGAACCCATGAATGGTGAGGTCATGACCTGAGCCGAAGTCGAACGCCCAAACGGCTGAGCCGCCCAGGTGCCCCTATTTAACTGAAAGGCTTTTTCCCATTAGAACTTTAGAAACAACAACATTTTGGTGATTTGTTGTTATGGTACATGACAGTACATGGTTAAGTTTCAGTAAATTTTCTTGAGTTCTATTCATGGCTCAAAGTTACCAATCGCCCCTTGGAAGTCTACACCTTCGGGTTCAGGAGAGAATTCTGTTTTTCACAGCCTAGAGATTTAAATTTTAGGAACTATCTCTTGCTCATCTAAGATCTGTAATGCAGAGGAACTGTTATAATAATATTCAAAACATTCATACACTACATTTCATTCAGATCAGGACCTGGTGGAACAGGTAAACTCAGTTGGTAGGAGCTCCGGGCTAATGAGGCAGGGCCAGGATGGGAGTCCCCAGGAGACTGAAAGCTTTTCTCAGCGAAGACAAAGACGAAGGGCCTGGAGTCCTGAACCAGCTCATGTGACTCAGGCTTTGGAAACAGGTTTAACCGTTCGTCTGCTGGCTGTCTCTCCTCTCCTACTGGATGGTGAGCCCCCTGAAGGCAGGGGCTGGTGGTATTCCCCCTCTCCGTCCCAGCTCCTAGCACAGAATGTAGCTCAGACAGGATGCTGCTTAAAAATGTTTTCTCTTTAACATTTTTCATTTATTTTTTGACAGAGAGAGAGCAGGGAGGAGCAGAGAGAGAGGAGAGGAGAGAATCCCAAGCAGGCTCCACACTGTGAACGCAGAGCCTGATGCGGGACTCGAACTCACAAACCGTGAGATCATGGCCTGAGCCGAAATTCAAGAGTTGGATGCTTCACCCACTGAGCCACCCGGGCACCCTGTTGACACTGCTTTTAAATGGATGGAAATGAAAGAGAACCAGAGAGAAAGGGTGTAGAAAGGCATTTCCAAGGATAAACTCAGACAGACTCTGCCAAAGAAGCACCTGTGATCTTAGACCTCATTCTTGTGGAAATGAACGCACCATGACCTGTGCACTGGGGCCGGAACGTTCAAGACTCTTGCCCAATGAAAGGCATTCAGATTTCTTTCAAAAAAAAAAAAAAAAGTCCTTAAATATTGCTTATGATTTCATTTTTCACACAGAAGCGTAAAGCAAAATTAAACAACAGTTAAACAAATACGATCTCAAGAATTGACTTGAAGTTGCTCCCATATGAATTTTAAGGGAAAAATGACACAAAACTGGACAATTTATGCCTTCATTCGCATCCAGCAAAAAGTCTAAATTCAACCCAGAGTCGCTCTCCACCTTTGCATTTTAATGAGTACACCTTCATTTTTAAAAGGCAGCAAGGATGTGAAATTAAAATCTATTCATAACTGAGAGGTATGTTTCTAATTTTAAGACATGGGTTTTCAGAAACTGACACAGAAGAACACTTTCCCTCGATAGTCTTTTAAATTGATATATTCGCCCAATTTCTTGGATGAAAAGTGTATTCTAGGGACAGACGAATTTTTAGCACCCAGATTTCCAAAATTTTTAGGAAATTAATAACAATTTCCAAAGAAAGCTATTACGTTTTTTCCCCCTCAGTGCCGTGAAATACAAATTTAGTTATATTCTTACAAACTTTTCCCTCTTGTTTTGTACTTTTGCTCACTCCAACGACATCAGGACCACAATGTCATTTCTGGAAATATCAACTCCCTGGTGGTAAGTTGGCCAAATTAAGCTAATTATTTTAAAATGAGATCAGGGGCCTGGGTGGCTCAGTGGGTTAAGCCGCAGACCTCAGCCCAGGTCATGAGTTCCAGCCCCGCATGGGGCTCTGTGAGCTGACAGCTCAGAGCCTGGAGGCCGCTTCCGATTCCGGGTCTCCCTCTCTGCCTCTCCTCTGCTCCCGCTCTGTCTCTTTCTCTATCTCGAAAAATAAAGCTTCCAGAAAAAAGTGCTTTTTCAATAAAGCACATTCAAAAAATGCTTGTTTCAACAATAACTAAAACAAGCAGTTTGTTGGCAATCCCTTCCTGCCTCCAGGGACAAATCAAACGATTCCGAAGAGACTTCTAGGCCTTGTGGAGCTCACCTACCAAGCCCCTGCAGCCGGTGAAGGGTTACTGACCCAGAAGGAAGAAATGAATAAGCTTGAATAATTCCATAGGGGCCATGGCTCTTGCAGCCCCGCCATGAAGAGCAGTGCCCACATTCGCGGCCCAGTTGCTCACCGGCTGCCGGGACCTCCGTCCGCGGCCCACCGGGCACCTGCAGACGCGCTCGGGGGCCTCCCTTCCGGACGCAGAAGCATCCCGTGCGCTAGCCCCCTGGTCTCTGTTCCCCTGCACCCCCTGCGCCGCAACCAAACCGCCGGGCGATCGTTTGGCAGGTGATTTGGGAGATGATTGGGAGGAACAGAAAGGAAAGGAATTTCTGATGTGTTGGCGTCCACCGTCTTCTGGCCAAAACACTCAGGAAGAAGCTGGTTGCCCGGGGACCCTCTGCGCGCGGGCGGCCTGGCAGGTGCGTGGTGGGAACCACCGAGCGCTGGGCCAGCTGCCAGGGAGCGAGCGACGTCATGCGGTCGGGCCTTCCGGGTGATGTAAGGCCTGCATCCCACACCTGAAGTCCCCAGGATGCTCGAGATCAGAGAAGGCCGGAGGTCAGAGCCGGGGACCCTCGGCCAGGGCGCGCGGTGTCAGAAGGGAAGCAGCGAGGACGGGAGCGCACCCGCTGGTATTCTGGGTCTGGAAATCACCCCGCTTCACACCGTGTGTGGGCTGGGGCTGGGGTCCGCGGGGCTCTTCCTGGACCGAGATGCAGCGCCCCCCTCTCCACACCCCCGTCCAGGAAAGGCCAAGAACGGAGAAAAGGGAGCCTAATACACACGTCTTTTAAGGATCTGTTGATGTTCAAGTAATTTTACAGCCTTAGCAGCAGCGCTTCTAGAAAAGGGGTGTTCGGACAAGCTATTTTTCTCACCGGACTTTACACATGGAAAGATTTTCTAGACTTCGCAGAAGGTGGGTACTGGTTTACTTCGCTCAGATTTTATAAATGGAAGTGGAATGCCTGATCATGAAGAAAAGGAATCATATGTCATAATTCATGTTTACGAAACAAGAAAGCACTTGCAGTGATCGCATTTTGCGCGGGGTGTTATTTTTACCTTGAAAACTTCCCGTGTCTACTGATCAGTAATAGGGAAATCCTCTGGCTTTCCGCCGGCAGCTAGTTATCCGCTTTAGTAAATTAACCCCGATACAACACTTCTATCTAATCGACCACCTGTATTCCAGTTTTGCAATTGGCCTGCTGGTGTCCCCTGTGACTTCTGTTCCCTCCAGGGTAGGATCCAGGCAAGGGTCAGATGTTGCATTTAGTTGTCCTGGGTCTTCAGCTCCCTTTCACGTCGAACATTTCCTCAGCTTTTCGTTATGACCTTGACATTTTTTAAAAAGGCAGGGTCCCTCCCTTTTTAAACAGAACTTTCTTTATGCCACGCTTGATGTTTCCTCACGGCTGGATTCGGGATACGCATGATCGGCCGAAACACTACCAAGGGGATATCGTGTCCTTCTCAGGGTATCACATCCAGAAGCATATGGTGACCATCTGTCCCTCATCAGTGATGTTCATGGTCAACACTCCACCAAGGTGTTGCCCGTTTTGGCCACCACCTCATTATTTTTTTTTTAACGTTTTTTTAAATTTTTGAGTCAGAGAGAGACAGAGCATGAACGGGGGAGGGGCAGAGCGAGAGAGAGACACAGAATCGGAAGCAGGCTCCAGGCTCTGAGCCATCAGCCCAGAGCCCGACGCGGGGCTCGAACCCACGGACCGTGAGATCGTGACCTGGCTGAAGTCGGACGCTTAACCGACTGAGCCACCCAGGCGCCCCTATTTTTTTTTAACGAAGAAGAAGGCTAGGGGCAGATACTTGGGTGCTCATTATCAAAACCTCCCCTAGATTTCCCATCCATTGACGGTTCTCGCCTGATGCAGTTTTTTCTACGATGTTTACAAAATACTAACTTTCCAGCTCCATCACTGACTCACATTTCCTGGTTGGCAAGGAAGAGCTAACCCTTCTTCCTTATTTATTCATTTACGACTTTGTTCGTGTGTGTATTATCGGTACCCACTCGTGATTTGGCTGCTCAAGTTGGCGTAGGGCTCTGAAATAAATTTGTGATATCTTTGTGCTTAAATTTCCTAAAATAACTAAATTACATTGTACACACACATGTCTATATAAAGGGTAGATGTGATTCCACACGTGTACGTGAGTACGTGTCAACTCAAGGACAACGAAGGGACTCAGAAGAAACACGTATCGTGTTGGCAACATCCTAAAAAAAAATAATAAGGGCCCACTGAGTCTTATGGATGGCATTCTAGTAATTTTGAAAATCTCTGTTGGCATAAGCAAAAACATAAACTTGGGTTATTATCTACCTAGACAATTCCTAGGCTAGTCCAAAAGACGCAGAACGGTAGTAACGTGAAACTCCCATAGTGTCCCATGAAGGACGCTTCTGAGGAAGACATTAAAATCCCCATAATTATTATTTAACATGTATTTGGCACCATAAACATATATACAGCGGTGTGATAGATAAAACTGTGTCTAGCTAATAACACTCTGCCCCGAGGAGCTCAGAGTCATGAAGGAATATGCCTAATTGGGCAGTGTTACGCCGTGGGGAGAAATTTCTTCTTGACAGGGTATGTTGGTCTCATGAAATATTTAGGAGACTGTGGATGAATTCGGCCTTTTATAAATTATAAATCAGCATAATTGTCAAAATCACATAAATAAAGAAAGGACCTACCGGCACAGTCTAGTGAGAAGTTAACCTGTGTTAGGAAGTAACCGTCGGAGGTTTGGAATTGCCCGGCCCAACCCCTCGTCTGGCTCTCCGCCCCCCAGGGCAGGCTGAGTGAACTTCAGGCTGATGCATCTACCTGCACGGCAGGCCACACCTCTGCTCTCCCCTCGGCCTTGACCTCTGCCCGTGAACAAATAGGGAGCAGTGAGCTGGAAGTCAAGAATTCACACGCAGCAACAACGGAGTGAACGGGTGAGCGTGTGGGCCTCACTGCCCGCCTTCCTGCCACGCTTCCGAGAGCTGTTGACAATTCTCTGTACCAAAACTTGCTTTCGGTGAATTTCTCAAGCCAGCCGCCCCGTTTGATACGAAGAGAACACATACTTTATCAAGCTTCGGGCATGTCATCCCGAACTTCATTCCAAAACCTTCCAATCAAGTACTCCACATTTCGGTAATGCTTGGCTTTAATCTCATATGTAGACTTTGAAATAGGGTGAAGAGACACGCGGTAATGGCCTTCTCAGTTTCCATTTCTCCTGAAAAAAACATCAAAACAGAAAAGCTATCATAGGTACTTTCTGTTTCTCTCATTTAAATATTTAAAACAAGGGTGAACCCACAAGGCTAGAAATCCTGGAGATACCTGAGCACATTAGATTTGGGGCATCCTCCAGGACTTCCAGCCTTTTAGAGCTGCCTTGTCTTAAACCTTCAGACACTGCCGGCCTCGAGCAATTTTTCATGGCTTATGACCCTCTTTCTCAGACCCGATCCTCTCCCTCCAAACCCGAATTTCCAATTCTTGCTGAAGTCAGAGCACAGAAGGGTGGTCCTTCCCCCTTTCTGCAAACAAAATCCCAAGTCTTTTCTGCTAAAGAAGGACTCTGCTGTGAGTATTCATCCTTTAAGCTGCAAAACACCAGCAGACATCACAAAATTACACTCTTTTCTTCAATATGAACCATCGTTTGGGTAGCTCACCCTCCTTCGGTGTGCCTTTTTAAAGGAAAGGAAAGTGGTAAAAACAAAGCAAAGCACAACCAGAAACGACAGACGTGCTACCCCACTGTATGGTAAATACACAGGGACTCTGGGTTCCTTTCCCCTCTACTTCCAATCTCAGCCTCACTTTACCTTTATTTTTACATATGGGGAGTCCACCGGAAGTGTTTCAGCAGAGAATGCAGAGAGGTTCAGAGAGGAATCCTTGGTGCTAAAGAAGCTAAAGGAACACTCTGCTTTGATAGATTTAGTTCTACCATAGAATTGCATTTGCCTTCTGAATCTCCTTCTTACAAGACAAAGAAAGGAGGAAGGAAGGAAGGAAGGAAGGAAGGAAGGAAGGAAGGAAGGAAGAGAAAGATTAATAACACTCCATTTTGTCTTTCACGGAGAAAAATGTTTCTTTTGTATAACAGATCAACTTCCTACACTGGTTTCTTCAGTGTATCTGTTGCTTTTAGAATCTTCTCCTTTCTTATCAAGCAGCATCATTAAGCACTTGGTGGTTACTACTAGAAAAATGTCAGTGCTTAAAATTATAATGTTTACATGGATGTTTAAAAAGCATAGTCTATTTACAATGATAGAACAAAATCCATAGAGAAATAACATAAATAAAAGCAACTTTTATCCCCCACGTGCAATTCTACCTCCTAGGAGATAGTATTATAGAACAACTTTCTTGGATTGTAGAGTGTAAGCCTCTGAAAATAATTTTATTTTTTTTGAAGTTAATTTAATCATTTTTAAGAGAGGGGTGGGGGGAGAGCAGGGAGAGAGGGGGAGAGAGAATGTCAAGCAAGCTCTACACCGTTAGCACAGAGCCCGACGCGGGGCTCAAACCCATGAACTGTGAGATGATGAGCTGAGTCGAAATCAAGAGTCAGATGCTTAACTGACTGAGCCACCCGGGTGCTCCTGAAAATAATTTTAAAAAGATATAAGATATGTGTCAGGAATATAAAATATAATAACATAGAATATAGATAGTTTCTAGACTTTAAGTAAAAAAGTATTATGGGTATTAGAAACACACACTTCAGTGCAAATTTCAGATCAGTATTCAAAGTTATGGCTATTTTATATTAAATTTTTTTTTGAGAGGCACCTGGGCAGCTCAGTTGATTGAGTGTCTGACTCTTGATTTCAGCTCAGGTCATGAGCTCACATTTTGTGGGATCATGCCCCGCACCGGGTTCTGCAAGGACAGCGTGAAGTCTGGTTGGGATTCTCTCCCTCCCTCTCTCTGCCCCTCCCCTGCATTCTCCCTCTCTTTCTCTCTCTCTCTCTCAAAATAAATAAATAAACTTAAAAAAATTCCTCTTAAAATTCCCATGATATTCTAAAATTAGTTTATTATATTGCTCAATAGGACTTCCATTTTTTGCAGACTAGATAGCCTGAGTGACCTTGATCTTCTTTATTGAAACAATTAAAATACCGGAAGGTAGATAATAGATAGATGGTACTTTTGTGTCTCATTGTCGAGTTGGCACGGACGAAGGAACCTGCAGAGCATCTAAATAAAAGTGAAAGCAGAAACCTGGGAAATTAGCAAGAAGTGGAAGAAGTGAAGTTGGCTTCGCGTGGGGAATTTTCTGGAACCTGGAGGCCTTGCGCCTCTTCTTTGATGTGAAACGAGAGACAAAACTTATGCCTGCTTAGTGTGAAGAATCTCATAAGATGCCTTCCCTCATAAAGCTGAGATCCTAAAGGAATAAAGCTACTGCCCAGAAAGGAAATTGATCTCGGCTTTGATTCTGTCTGGGATGGGGGTGGGGTGGGGTGGGGAACCTCTCTGAAGAATTTGTACCTTCACACAATTTACAGCCTGAAATCACAGTAGTTATGTGGAAGGAAGGAAGGAAGGAAGGAAAGAAGGGGTTTAATTTAAAGTCATCCCAGGTCAGTGAGGCACCAGGCTACTGGCAAAAGAGATCCAAATCCTAGCTGAGTACAACCAGGTATGAAATATCCCTACATGTAAATCCAGGGGAAAAAAACTAGTTGACATTTAAAAAAGCGTAAAACTCAAAGCACTGACATTTTTCTAGTAGTAACCACCAAGTACTTACTAAGCACCAAGTACTTAATGATGCTGGGTGGCTCAGTCGGCTGAGCGTCCGACTTCAGCTCAGGTCATGGTCTCGCAGTTCGGGCATTCGAGCCCCGTGTCGGACTCTGTGCTAACAAACAGCTCAGAGCCTGGACCCTGCTTTGGATTCTGTGTCTCCTCCCCTCTCTCTCTCTCCCCCTCCCCTGCTTATGCTCTCTCTCTGTCTCTCAAAAATAAATAAATGTTAAAAAAAATTAAAAGAAAAATAAAAGAGTTTGAAGAGCTTAGCAATCTTTGGCACCTGGATGCCCTGTCTGTGTGTTAGCAGGAGGACCCAAAGGAGCTTCTTTTTTCTTTTCCTTTTTTCTTTTTCCTTTTTTGTTCATTTATTTATCCAGTTTTGAGAGAGAGAGAGAGTGAGTGGGAGAGAAAGAATCCCAAGCAGGCCCCGAGCCGTCACTGCAGAACCGACTCGGGACTTGATCTCACACACCGTGAGGTAATGGCCTGAGCTGAAATCGAGGCTCGATACTTGACTGACTGAGCCACCCAGGCGCCCCCCAAAGGAGCTTCTTAAACCTGATTACAGCATCTACACTGTCCAGACCTGACCCAGCTTTCTTATTACCATTTCCCCCATGACACTTACCTCCTCTACAACACCACATCATTTAGTTACTTTTTATGCTGATTGGTTATTTTCCATCTTCACCTCTACCTTTGCTAAAATATAAGCTCCATGATATCTGGGATTTAATTATGAGTATTTTCTTTAAGATCAAGACCAAAATAAGTAAGCACAGTAAAACACACAAAGAAAGGTAAAACTCAATCCAAGAAACCAAATTGTCTGTATTTTTAGAAAATATAATCATCTAAAGAAGTCTCAAAATCTACAGGAAAAGTGTTAAAATTAATAAGAATATTTGGGGGGTGTCAGTCAAGCCTCCAACATTTGATTTTGGCTCAGGTCATGATCTCAGGGTTATGAGATCGAGCCTCACGTGGGGCTTTGCATTAGGCATGGAGCTTGCTGAAGATTCTCTCTCTCCCTTTCCCTTGTCCTTCCCCTGTTCTCTCTCTCTCTCTCTCTCTCTCTCTCTCTCTCAAAAACAAAAAGAAGAAGAAGAAGGGGAAGGGGCAGAGGAACCATTTTAAATAGAAAGGGACCTGAGAATGAACGTAAACATTTCAAGCATTTTATGGAAACACTATCTTACCAAAGATGTATAAAGAATTTTAAAAGAGTTATCAAAGAATTCCTAAATAACAGGAGAGAGATGCCAAATTTTTAATAAAAATTCCACGTTAAACATGTGTCAGTGCTACATAAATTGATGTATTATAAGTTCATTGCAATTCCAAAAAATTTCCCAACAGAGGGTTTCACAAATCTCACAAGTTTTTTCAAAAATTTAGTGGAAAGAACAAACAGCCAAAGATCACCATGGCCTTTTCTGGAGGAGAACAAGGTAGAAATAATTGCCCTACTGGACACCAGGGCTTGCTATAAGGTAAAGTGATTAAGTGACAAATATTTAATAAAGTAATAGCAATCAAGATGTGTTATAAAGTAGGAGAAATTAAACTGGGCAGAGAGCCGCGGTAAACATAAGGAACTCAGAAACAGACCCACCACCCACGGCCACAGGAAGGGTCTAGGACTGAGAGCAGGGCGGGTGAGTGTGGGAAGAATAAAGTCTACAATAATGGTTATTCACATTAAAAAAGAATGAAGTTTGTACTGAACTTTTGAGAAAAAAAATCTTAGAGAACTCTCTGATCTCAAGCTAGGAAAAGATTTCTTAAACAAGGTCTCAAAAAAGCAGAAAAGATCGATCATTCTGACCACATTGAAAGGGAAAAGTTTCTATTCATTGAAAGATACCATAAAGTGAAACAGCAAGCAACAAACTGAGAGAGGATGTTTTCAACACTTAAAATGGACAAAGGATTTGTATCTAGAGTATTTTTAGTGTACTAATCAATCCAATGTGCAAACAATCCAGTGGAACGATCAGCCGAAAAGAAACAAAAGAAAACGTGAGTAAGTATTCACAGAGGTAGAATCATGAGTGGCCCACAAAACCTATGAAATGAGACTCAAACACAGTATTAATCAGGACAATTGAAACTAAATCTGCAAATTAGGGGCACCTGGGTGGCTCAGTCAGTTGTGTCCAACTTTGGCTCAGATCATGATCTCACGGTTTGTGGGTTCGAGTCTCCTGTCAGGCTCTGTGCTGACAGCTCAGAGCCTGAAGCCCGTTTCAGATTCTGTGTCTCCCTCTCTCTCTGCCCCTCCCCCACTCCGCTCCATCTCTCTCTCTCTCTCTCTCTCTCTCTCTCTCTCTCTCAAAAATAAATAAACATTAAGAAAAAATTTTTTAAACCTAAATCTGCAATTTACATCTATTTCACTACCCCCAGCTTGGCAAAAATTGAAGTCCGATAATATCAAGTGCTGGAGAAGATGTACGAGAATGGGAATACCCACGTGCTGGCGGGAACATACGCTGGTACCAACACTTGGGCATAGGGTCTGACGTTAACCTTCAAAAGCTGGAAATAGAAGTGCCCCTGACTGAACAGACCCCCCCCCCCAAGAGAATATTGCTCATGTGCCCCTGTGGGCATCAAATACACGAGCTCACAGCAGCACTATTCAGAATAACAGAAGATAAAGTAAAGAATTGCGATACCGATCAGTAGGAAACTGACAAGTCACTTGCAAACTATCTTTTCAGCAGAATACTCCAAAGCAGTGAAAATAAATTAACTAAGAAATTAACTAGAGCCACCTCCATCGCGATGGAGGAATCCCTAGAGCATCAGGCTAAGAAATAAGCCAGACAAGGATACACGTAGTAGGAGTCCGTCTACATGCCCTTCAAAGCAGGCACATTCAAACAATCAACTGTTCAGGGAAAGATGCGGAGAAGGTAAAACTATAAAGGAAAAAAGAAAAACAAGCATAAATTTCAGAAAACCTCTTGTCAGGGTGTGGAATCAGGGAGGGACATCGAAGAAATAAGCGACGCATGGATAATGACCTACTTTTTTTCTAAGCTGGATGCTTCATACAAGAACGTTTTTTTTTTAGACCCTACATAGTCTATTTATGTCCTCTTTTTGTGTCTCACAATATACGTGTTTTTAAAAGTCAGCAGTATTGGGTCACCGGGGTTACTCAGTTAAGTGTCCGACTCTTCCTGATTTTGGCTCAGGTCATGATCTCACGGCTTGTGGGTTTGAGCCCCGCGTCAGGCTCTGCACTGACAGCACAGAGCCTTCTTGGGATTCTCTCTCTCTCCCTCTCTCTCTCTCTCTCTCTCCTTCTCTCTCTGCCCCTCCTCTGCCTGCTCTCCCTCTCTCTCTCTCTCAACACAAACATTTTAAAAAGTCAACAATATCGAAACAATAATGCTGCTATCTGATTTTAGATTACAAAGTGGCATAGACTAAGCTCATTTTCTCATAGGTTTCCACTTGATTCTGTCTTTACTTAGAAATCCAAAATAACAGACGAATCTCAGCAAATGGGCACAAATTAAATATAAACGGAAATAGCCATTCAGATGTCTTCCTTTGGTTTTTTGTTTTGTTTTGTTTTGTTCTATTTAGTCTTGTTCAGAGCATTTAGTAAAACAAAGCTTCATGTCACAGGAGAATAGACCCTGGATTCTAATCTGTAAACACACAAACAAACAAACTTTGTCCGATGTAAACTAGTCAACAGCATGAACATGTCTGAGAAGTTTCTTGTGGAATATGTCAGCCTTCCAACGTCAATTACAGGAAGTGCTGTTGGGTGAACGTGACTCGTGTAAGCTAGACAGCAATGAAAGTTGCACTTTTGCAAATTCAAACACGTACCTCGGATGTGAACAGAAAAAGGTCAAAAAGATGAAAACAGGAACATACAACATGGTAACGTACTTAAATTCGTAGAATGAGGATATATTCTAATATACACCACATGCAAGAATGCTGTTGCTGTAAGTTGTATGTGCTGTTTCTAGAAATTAATGATTATAGGACACAGCCATTAACAAGTCTAAGATTCTTTAAACCCGGTGACCAAAATTCTTCTTCACCATTAATTTGCAAAATACATAAGTAATTTTAGCACTCAAGAGTGGTTTCTAAAACAACACTGGGATTTTACCAGTCACATAAAATGGCACTGATATTAATACCGTGAGATATTTTACTTGCAAATCAACTTACCCGTGTTTTTCTAGAGCAAGTGGCATAATGCAGTTGCAAATTGTATTACAAGTAGATTTGCTCCAAATAATCACTCTCAGCACCATGCCTCCAACTAAATAATCCTGCGATGTTTGCATTCGATTATTTGGGAAATAATAATTATAACAATTATAATATTTCCTGAGGGACCAATAATCTAGCAAATCAAATCCAGTGAAATATAAATATCTCACCATTATCTTTTAATGTCGGAGAACTGGATCCCAGAAGACAGGAGCTGTTATTCAATAAATAAATAATTAAATGCGGCTTTATTGTTAGCACTCAACAATAACTGTATAGACGTATCCAGGGCTGTTGAACAAGGCTCCTTGTACTTCTAAAGCCAAGAATTCGTGAGGCGATTTGTATTAAATAGGATCTGACCCTGATCCAAACAATCTCATTTCCAGCTTCCACACACACAACAGTATTGTCTAAATACCCGTTTAGATTCACTCAACTTGTGTTGTCATTGCTCAGACTGAAACGAAAGCAGACGGAGGGAGTATGATTTTTAAAACCATGAAGACAAAGTGAAGTCTCTCTCATCTCAGGAGTCGGTGCTTCGGATGCGTGCTCTCCAAGTCTGTGTCGAGTTAAATTGAAAAGGACGTTGCTCGTGTGGCCACAAACCAAACAGACTATCCCAAATCTCTGGGATGTACCAAATGTAGGTGGTTTTGAGATTATCCCAGGGGACCACGGGTGAACGTCATTCAACCACAACACTGTCCGGTCGTCAAAAATAATGGATATTCTGATGCCAGGACCATGGTCTATCCATGGCAGGGCAGGAAACGAGCAGGTGCTCTAGGAAGGGGGGTGTTCTGCCGTGAATGTAGACAGCTAGTGGGGGTATTAAGCCAGGACCTGAGGCAGGAGTGGTCTAAACTAGTTCTGGGGGTGCAAGCAAGACTTCCTTAGCATCGCAACCACAAGTTAGCAGAAAGACGAGTTCTGTCCTCTCACTGAACAAGAATAAAGCAACACCAATGGGGCCAGAATCTGGAGCAGCCAGAGTTTAGGTCAGGGATGTCTTGAAACCTCTCATTTGGAAGCATCAGCGAAGTTCACCAGCCAGATCCACCATGGCGACCCAGCCAAGTGACCAACGCAAGAAACAAAGGCGATGGCCTGGCACTGAGACAAGATGGCTGGAGGAAAGGTCTGGGTAAAAATGCAGAAAACTCTTTTCCTGGGAATCTCCAGAATGTTTGAAGGGCGCTTTCTGGAGTGCTTATAAAGCTAGCCTCTGAAAGCGGTGCCTGGGTGACTCAGTTGGTTGAGCGTCCAACTTTTGCTCGGTCATGATCTTGTGGTCTGTGAGTTCAAGTCCTGAGTCAGGCTCTCTGCTGACAGCTCAGAGCCTGGAGCCTGCTTTGGATTCTATGTCTCCCTCACTCTTTCTGCCCCTCCCCGACCCACACTGTCTCTTTCTCTCTCTCTCTGTCAAAAATAAAAAAACATAAAAAAAAAAAAAACTAACCTCTGAAAAAGAAACCAGAGGGACATTATCTTTTTTCATGACTTAGTAATCTTTCATCACTAAGTAAAATGCTAGCTGTAGGTATTTTGTAGATTTATTTTATCAAGATGGGAAATTTCCCTCTATTTGTAGTTTTCGGTGAGTTGTTTCTTTGTTTTATCATGAATGAGCGTTGAATTTTGTCAAATGCTATTTTTATATCAATTGATATAATCATGCCATTTTTCTTCTTTATCCTGTTAATAATGTGGCTTACAGTGACTGAGTTTCAAATATTGAATCAGCCTTGTATCCCGGGAGTAAATCCCACTTACTTTTTTGGTATATAATTTTTCTTATGTATTCCTGAAATGTACTCGCTAATATTTTGTCAAGAAATTCTACATCTACATTTATGTGGATTATTGCTCTGTGGTTTCTATTTTTTTTTTTAACTGGTTTTATATGGTTTTGGTATTGGTGTAATATCCTGAGTTCATAAAATTAATAGATAATTGCTCTTTGTTCTTTAGTTTTCTAGAAGAGATTGTGTGTAATTCTTTAATTCTTCGATAAACATTTGACAGAATTCTCAAGTGATTCCAGCTGAGTGTACAAATCTCTTTTTTAGGGAGCTTTTCAATTATGAATTCAATTTTCTTAATAGTTATAGGGCGACTCAGAGTATCTATTTCATATTGGGTGCATTGTGGTAGTTTGTGTTTTTTCAAGAAATTGGTTTGTATCATCTAAGTTGTCAAACTTATGTATAGAGCATTGGATTCCAATATTATCCTTTTGATATCTTCAGAGAAGATAGTGATACCCACTGTTTTATTTCTGATATAGGTAAGTTGTGTCTTCTCATTTTTCCTTTGTAAGTCTTACTAGAACTTTGTCAATTATATAGATATTTACAAAGAATAGCTTTCTGTTTCATTGATTTTCTGTTTTCAATTTCATTGATTTTTCACTCTTACCATGACATTTCTTTCCTTCTGATTGCATTGGGTTTATTTTTTTCTCCTTATTTTAGGTTCTTAGAGTGGAATCGTAGGTTATTGAATTGCAATTTTACCTTTTCTTCCGAGGTAAACGTTTATTGCCATGAACTTTCTTCTCAGCACTACTTGGGCTATGTGTCACAAATTTTTATGTTGTATTTTGTTTCATTAGGTCAATGTATTTTTAAGTTTATTTATTTATTTTGAGAAGAGAGAGACAGAGCACACAAGCAGGGGAGGGGCAGAGAGAGAGGGAGAGAGAGAGAGAGAGAGAGAGAGAGAATCTGAAGCAGGCTCTACACTGTCAGTGCAGAGCCTTGTGTGGGGCTTGAACTCACGAACCATGAGATCATGACAGCCAAAGTCGAGAGCCAGACGCTTAACTGACTGAGCCATCCAGGTGCCTCTCAGGTCAATGTATTTTTCCCCTTGAGATTTCCTCTTTGATCAATGAATTATTTAGAAATGTGGTACGCAGTTTCCAAGCATTGGAAGGGTCACTGTTGTCTTTCTGCTCGGATTACTAGTTTGATTCCGTCGTGGTATTTCCAGTTTCGGTTCTCGTGCGTAAAGAGCCTGTACGGCGTCAGCTGAACAAAGTGAAAATCAGTGGCTTCTCTTGGACACGTCAGAAAAGTGAGTTCACAAAGCAATCTTCCACCCCAAAACCTGAAGAGGTGGACAAGCCCAGAGATTTACAGACAAGATCTGACACAAAGCAGAGATGGCCGTGTCTTAAGTTAGTAGAAACACTGAAATTGTAATTTTGGTGAATTTCTGAAGTTCATGGATTCATCTTCAGGAAGCCCGCCATGTCCTTGAGGTGGAGAAGCAGGCAGGTCCCCTCCGGCAGGGGCTGGGAAATGCAGGCATTGCTGTAGACACTTAGAGCCTCATCCTCCACAAAGACTGACCATCCAGCGTGCAAGTCTTTTCCCGGAACTTCATCCAACCTGGAGGATGAGTATTTCCCAATTCTAAACCCCTTTTAGTCTTCCTGAACCACTCAAGGGGGAAGTAAAGTGACGAGAAGCTTGTGAGGGTCACAACCTAGGCACAGACTTACAAGACTTGGATTTAGTCATAAGATCTTAGAACCCTTCCGCCACTCACCTCCCCTCAGCCCTACACAGCAGGGCTCCAGCACAGTGACAGCGGATTATAGCTGAGCTGGCTGCAAATGGTTAGCTACCGACGGGTTCTTAGGGAAGCCCCCAAACCACAGGGGAGACGAAACCAGGGCACCAGAGGAACTTAAAGCCTCCTAAATACTCTTTAGTCATGTTACCTCTAAGCTAACGGAGCACCCCCCCCCCCCCCCCACTTACCTGGCTAGCTCTTCCCGATCCTTCAGGACTAATTTGAGTCACGTCTTGAAGAAACACATGTGAATACAAGGCATCCCTGATTATACCACGACGCTTTGCAAAATCCCTGATCTCCAGGGCAGGGTTCAGTTCCTCTCTGTGGCCTCTCTTGGCGCGTGATACATACCCTGATGTGCCTTTTAATGCTCTTGATCGCCTCCTTACATGACATCCTTTGTCTCTAACCACAAGTTAATTAATAGCAGGGGCTCGCGTCGTTCTCCTGTGTGTAGTTCCTACCACTCGTGGTTCCTGGCACTTAATAGGGCCTCAATAAATAGACTGGATTCAAAGAAGGCTGAACTGATCTGCACGTAGAGGAAGGAAGCAACCACTGAGTCTTTACTCTCAGGTTACCAGGTACTGGACCCAGAACCGCCCTGGCCCACATAGCTCTTCCTCGGGGCACATCATTATCCTCTCGATAGAGAGTAGTCTTCATTTTTCCCCCGAAACTAACTCCAGGTGGGTGTTAGAAACCCTTCTCTTTGGTAGCATGGAGTAGGGACCGAGATGTTCTCTCTTCCTCCAGATGGGCTGTCACTTTAGAAAAAGGAGCGTGGCCTCTAGTAACTCTGGAAACCACTAGGGAAGGGGGCTCCCCATTCCAGTTGTACGAGGAGCATCTCAGGAAAGCTGCTGATTAGGGTCAGTGCAGGTCACATAGCAGTTCCCGAGCTAATTGGTGTGACAAAAGATGGGGCGGCGGGGGGTGGGGGGGTGGAGGGGGATTGGGGTTGGGGCGGAAGCACAGAGACGGGACAGTTCTCACACAGAGAGGGGGAAGAGAGGCCAGAGGGAGCCCAGGGAGACCAACTAGTAACTCTTTTTACAGTTGACCTCACCTCCTCACCCCCCCACCTCAATTCTTAGTAACTTCTGACTTCGGTGCCGATGGAATAAGGATGGACATTAGACAATACGTGGTACTGGAGACGATACGGGTGTTTAAGGTCTCCAGTTATTTCCGAAGCAATCCAGTCCAAAGTGCACCTCTCGCAGGCATCGGCTCCCACGGGGATCGCCTCACACAAGAATCACCTCTCGCAGGAATCCCCTCTAGCTTTTCTGCAACGGCCACCCCAGTTTCTCCATTGTGTGCTGTCAGTGATCAGAAACTCGTTGTTTTGCAAACAAGCAGCAAACGAAGTCATTCCGTAAAGGGGCAACTACTGTGAGGAGGGATAGCCTTCCTATGATAAATCTCAATTTTCTTTCTCGTTATCACTATCTACTGTTCTTTATTTTACCCTCTGTGGTTGTTGCAGAATAAACCTGTCTCATCTTCCCATGATGACATTCGACTCTTTCAAGTCAGGTACCTTGTGCCTCCATCTCTTAGGCTAAATATCCCCAGGCCGTATTGGTAGAGAACGATACAAAAACCTTACGATTAGAAAAGCAGTTTTATAGTCTTGACACGACCTCACACATTTTAAAGATAAATTTGTACCCATAAGATTATTCATGAGTCCCTTTGAAAGTCATGCAATGCACCGATTTATAATTTTTGCAGGATGACTTTATCTGAATTGCAAAAGCCCATCCTTTGACCAACGAGTTGCCCTCGTTCCCGGCTACCACACGAATAGAAGGACAGAGGTAGATCTCGTGTTAGATTTGGGAATTTGGAGATTAAGATCTTTCCAGAACTCTCCCTCAAAACTCTGCAATGCCTGTTCTACGCACAGCAAATGCGTTACAGTTTAATTTTGTTTGAGTAAAAGATTGGTCATTGTTCATAGCCCCGGGGCTTGTATTGGTTCACACATCACATCAACCCTGGAAAAGTAATTACCCTTCCTTAGGGCAACACAACTTGATAAATGGTAAAAGCCTTCCAGAGGAAGTCTTCCCATCACCTAGTGGCAGTAATAAATCAACTAGGCAATCCCATCTAGAAGTCACTTCATTACTGAGTGTGTACTGAGAAAATGACTTTCTATATTAGCATTGCTTACTTAGGAGGTAATGGATATTATAGTAATAAGAAAAACTTGCCCTTAGAATACTGCGGCTTCCTGTGATAGGTAATTGGCATTTAAAAAATAATAATTTTGAAAATATACTGGGGTCATTTTTTACATTTCAGTGTAGATGCCGATACGAACGTGATTTTTTTCCTATCATCCGTGGTTACAAAGATGAGGCATGGCCTCTTGCGTGGAGCCGGTAGCTGTGGGAGGCCCTCCCTGCACGTGGGGCTCCTACAGTGTTGTTCCCCTGCACTGTCCCTGCTCATAGCTCCTGCGCCCCGGAGCACCTGGCCCGCTGACCTCCTTCTCGGCCTCCCGTGCTCCTGCAAAACTCACAAAGTGGTTTAACCTGAGTGCCTCTGGGTCGATGTCCACATAAAACTTGGGATCGTTACTGTGGTCTCAAAGACCCTGCGTGATCTAACTCTACCTTCATCTCTGAGGCAAGTCTTTCAGTAGAGTGCTACTGGGACGAAATGTCCATCTCGTTGCGACGTCGGAGTGCTGAGAGCAAAGGACAGCAATGCAACCTTGCCCTGTAAGTAGACACACCTTTGTCACTTGGCTAACGTGGCATCTGACAGGTTGTCCACTTTACGGTCACGGTCTCCCCTTTGCATTCTCTGGTCTTTGGAGATAAGCCTCTAAGCCCAAGCCACATCCAAGGGAAGAGGAATTCAGTCCAATGCCGGGGAGAGCGAGTATCTACCCAACATTGTTGGTGATTTTTTGGTAAGGAATATTTGTCCCTTCTCATTTATTTATTCTTAATATTTTTATAGCAGTATGGACTCACGGATGTTTATTTTATTCTTAGAGTATAAGCCAAGACTTTTTAAAAAATTGTTTCTCACATTATACCAGCTTTGACCATTGGAAGATCTGTTAAGTTTGGCCATGGGAATATCTGTTTTTGCCTATTTTAGTTGGATTATCTGTCTTTTCTTATAAGCCTTTAGTCAGACGTCTGTATTGTAAATATCTTCCCGTTGTTGGTCTTTTTTAAGCTGTTGATGATGTATTTAATCAACGCAAGTGCTTAATTTTAATTAACCAAATGTATACACTTATTTAAGATTTCTTTTAAGTCAGCAAACTGGGAATAGAAGGAAACTTCTCTAATCTACTAAAGAATATTTACAAAGAAAACCACATAGCTTTTATACTTAATGGTTAAATATTGAAAACCTTCCGCCAGAGTCAAGAATGAGAAAAAGATGTTTGCCATCACCACTTACATTTAACATTGTACTGGATCCTGGCCAGGAGAAAAAAAACTATCATAGTTGGGAAAGAAATTGACCTGTAATTTTTCACAAATGGCCTGTTAATGCCTGTAGAAAGAATCTACAATTTAATAAAAGCAACAAGTGTATGGAACAATGCTGATGAATAGAAGGTCCATATGTAGATATCAACTTTATTTCTGTATAGTAACAACAAACATGTGGAAAATAAAATTGTAAACACCATCTGCAAAGGAGTAAATGATTAAATAATTACAATAAGAAGTGTCTACACTGAACACTTAAAAATGTAACAGAGAAATGCAAAACTACCTAAATAAGTGGAGGGACTTACCATGTTCATGAATTGGATAGATCAATATTATTAAAAAGTCAATTCTCCCAATACTGATCCAAAGATTCAATGCAGTTCCAGTCAAAATCCCAGAAGGTTTATTTTGTAGACATTAGCAAGCTAATTTTAAGACATATATGTAGGGGCGCCTGGGTGACTCAGTTGCGTAAGTGTCCAACTCTTGATGTCAGCTCGGGCCTTGATCTCAGGGTCTTGAGTTCAAGCCCTGAGTTGGGCTGGGTATGGAGCCTACCTTAAAAAAAATTAAAAGTAAATAAATAGATAAAATGTATATGTAACTAGGGAGGAACTGGGATAGCCAAGCCGATGCTAATAAAGAGAAAAGCTGGGTAATATTACGTTGATATCAATACAGTGTGACGTTGGGCAAGGACAGATTCATAGACCATAGTAATAGACCACTGTTAGAGACCAGAATGTCCAAAAGAGTCCCAAACACACACAGTCACTCCATTTATAACAAAAACTCCATTGCAATTCGTTAGGGATGAGCTTTTCAATAAATAGAAATTCATTAATTAGATATGAAAACATTTTAATCTCTGTCCCTGACACGATATCCAAAAAAAAATAAGTTGAGAGAAATCATGGTCTAAATAGAAAAGCTAAAAAAAAAAATTAATAATGTTTCCAAAGCAAAAGAAAAGAGAATATCATCATGATTTGGGGAAAGGAAAATTTCATGATTCATGCATCTTTCCTTTTTTTTGTTCTTACTGTGTTTTGTTAACGTCTTGAATGCTTACAAGTTAACTTATAGGACAGTAAACAGCATGTGCAACTGACTGCTTGTCTGAAGAATGTTCTCCTAAGCCAGAAACACCATCCTATGTGTGTGTGCATTGCTGAGTCTGTCTGCTTGAGAACTTTGTTATAAAAGGTGCTAGTTAGGTGATGGCATTTCTGGTCCTTACTGGAGCTGAGTGGCTCTTTATTCTTCAAGGTGCTTTAAATTTCGTTATTGGATCAAGCAAGCATATCAGTATCTCAACCGCATTGCATTAGTTCATCGTTGACTTGTTTTTATCAAATGGTGCTTTTGTGTCATGCCATGGGCATGAATTAGTGAGTCTTAAAAGAAACACTTCTTAAAAGAACACTATTTTTGCGTTTACGGTGCAGATGTTTTTGAGGACATGCTTCAGTAAATTCCAAAAGTCTTCTTGAAGACCCTTCTTGAAGAGGGTCTACAATTTAATATCGTCACCATCCTAAACGCGCCTGGGTGGCTCAGTCGGTTAAGCGTCCAACTCTTGATTTCAGCTCAGGTCACGATCTCACTGTTTGTGGTTCAAGCCCCGCATCGGCCGCTGCGCTGACAGTGTGGAGCCTGCTTGGGACTCTCTCTCTCCCTCCCTCTCCTCCCCTTCCCCACTCTCTCTCCCACTCCTCTCAAAATAATAAATAAACATGAAAAAAAAATAAATTTCTTTACCAACCTAGTATCAGAAAAAAAAAAAACTGTCTGTTTCAAGCAGCTGTTTCTTTGTTCTTTGTACCCCGGGACACTCAGTCAAATCGTCTATCCTCCACTGATCACTGGAAAGGGACTTAATACATGCGTTCATTGGTTTTGCTTTTTTCCCTACTCATGTTTTCCCTTTATCCTAATCTATGTTTATTTTTAAAACCGTGCAATGATTTATGTCATAACGTGAATCACTTCAAACCTTTTTTGTAACAGCCTGGGATTAAAATAAGCACATATCCTGTTGAGAACTCGTAAAGCCTTTTGTTTTCTCATTCCTGCCTTCATGTGCTTAGTTATTCTTATCAGGCATTCCTAAGGAGAGGGACCAAGTTTCCCTGATGTTGGCAATACAGTCTCTTACATCCAGATGGTACACATCGAAAAACACAGCCTTTCAGACACTCTTCCCAGGCAGCTGAGAGAGAGGAAAGGAAAATGTAGTGAGAGAGTCACACTTTCAATCCGCAGAGCCCAAAGTATTGGTGTCATCAGGTGCCACACGGTCCACCAGCCTCCGAGGGCCCCGGGAATCTGGCCCGGTGCCACTTTGAACCCTCCGCTATCCTGGGGGAAATTAAGTGACAAAATCTCCTATTCTAGGTCATTCGCTCACGGTGTTACCGTGACGGGGACCCAGACCTTGGGCCAAGATTGGGTTCCCCACACTCTAGCCACATCTCTTGATGGAGTTCAAGGGTTCATGGTTTCCATCTACAGGCATCCTTACCACGTCACGTGTGACCACGCGAAGCGTCCTCAGCACACTCCGGTTAATATTTTGCAAAGGGAGCTTTTTTTTGGCTCGTCAGCTAGTGCAAGCCCAGCCGAAGCGAGAGCCCAAGGGCTTTCCATGTCAGCGTAGCCCGCCTGGCTTTTATGCTCTATTTCCTGGCACTTGTAAAATCACAAAGGTGGCCAACAGTGGCAGATGGGACCTGACATTTGAAATAGGGGAGTCCTCCTCCAGAAGAAGGAGAAATCAATGGAAGGTACCAGGCACATTCCCAAGGGAACAGAAGTTTTGGCCAGTGGGAATGAGAGTATGACGGGTAGGAGTTAAAACGGTTGATATTGTAACGCACGGATTAGATGTTTCTGCCGGATGCGGTCCTAACACATCTCTTAAATAAAACCCTGAATGAAGTGAAGAAATGGCTCTGTTTGTATTTGCCGGAGTCCATTCGCTGACAATCACTTAAATGACTGCGTTAAAGGCAGCAGTGGGGCCATTGTCATAAAAACAAGGAAGACGTGTGGGCTCAAAGGAACATGACACCATCGGATCGCGGAGCTGTGGTTTGTCGGCCTTCTTCAAGGGGAAGGCCACTGTTTTCAAAGCCATGTGTGCAATGATCACTGAAACAGAAAAAAAAGGTGCCCTGACGCTATCTACTCAAAACTGCACTCTCTCTCTCTCTCAAAAATAAATAAGTAGGGGCGCCTGGGTGGCGCAGTCGGTTAAGCGTCCGACTTCAGCCAGGTCACGATCTCACGGTCCGTGAGTTCGAGCCCCACGTCAGGCTCTGGGCTGATGGCTCGGAGCCTGGAGCCTGTTTCCGATTCTGTGTCTCCCTCTCTCTCTGCCCCTCCCCCGTTCATGCTCTGTCTCTCTCTGTCTCAAAAATAAATAAAAAAACGTTGAAAAAAAAAATTAAAAAATAAATAAATAAATAAATAAATAAATAAGTAAACACTAAAAAAATAAAGAGGGGGGCACATTGAGTGGCTCGGTCGATTAAGCGTCCAACTCTTGATTTTGGCTCAGGTCATGATCTCATGGTTTGTGAGTCTGAGCCCCGCCTCAGGCTCTGCGCTGACAGCACGGAGCCTGCTTGGGATTCTCTATCTCTCTGTCTCTCCCCGCAACTCTCTCTCTCTTTCAAAAATAAATAAATATTTTTTTTTTTAAAAAAGCTGCAATCCTGCATTGATGTGTACGCAATCTGGAACCCTGAAGATTGGCAACAGAGTCTGGGAGGCCTGTGATAGGTTAGCGTAGGAGGTTATCGCCTGGGGAGGTCTCTGGGCCCCATGGCACAGTGCGGTCCATTAGGGACCCTGGGCTTTGTGTTTCCGGGTGAGAGCTTGCAAGGTGGCCGTGGGTATGGAGGGGTGAACTTGATGAACTGGGACTCAACCTTCTGATGAATCCGGAAGGCTTCAGTAAATGTGTGGCAAGCTGGGCCTGACCAACGCAGAGTGAAATAAGTCTGGAGCCCAACAGAAGAGGAAAGTACATCTATTCATATCTCAGAAAGTGAGACCGTAAGGAGCCCTTAGTCAGGCTAATTTCATCTTTTAACTAAAATAAAAATAATTATCTGGATGCTATTGGGCACAGGGCTTTATAAAAACACACTTGGAGATATATATACATATATGTATATATCTATATGTGTGTGTGTATATATATATATATATGTATATATATATATATATGTATATATATATTACATATTTAACCAACTCCCCAGAAACCTCTCAATTTCCACCGAAGGCATCTGACTCATGTCTGTGGCGTATGCGAAAGCTCATGCCCCTATTATCTTCTCTCCACTTGAGTTGTTTACTCGAAAGGGTTCATGGTGTTTGCTCCCAAACCTGATTACACTAGTTGAACTTGTAATTGCAATCACTCGAATAAACATTACGAAAATTAGTAATATACGAATGCGCAGAGAAAGACATTCCTATGAGAACTAAATTGAATGACCTGGAAACTACTACCAAGCTGACCTGTGGAAAACAATTGTTCTCAAAGTACAGGAAAGGTAACTAGGAACTATCAGGGGAAGACAAGTTAAAATCTCGAAGGCTTCTGTGCTCAGATTAGGTCACAAACATCTTGAATTTTTAACTCTTCTTTGAGGCTATTAGAAGTAGAAATTGTTGGGGCGCCTGGGTGGCGCAGTCGGTTAAGCGTCCGACTTCAGCCAGGTCACGATCTCGCGGTCCGTGGGTTCGAGCCCCGCGTCGGGCTCTGGGCTGATGGCTCGGAGCCTGGAGCCTGTTTCCAATTCTGTGTCTCCCTCTCTCTTTGCCCCTCCCCCGTTCATGCTCTGTCTCTCTCTGTCCCAAAAATAAAATAAAAAACGTTGAAAAAAAAAAAAAAGAAGTAGAAATTGTTAACACACTCTGTTGTTTCTGCAAAACCCAACAGAGAAGGGGGTGCTGCGCACGGGGCAGCCCCAGGGTGCACGGAGGCTGGGTGTCCACCTCTCCTGGGGGCTGGTCTCTCCAGCAGATGCTGCACAACCACAGGCTTTGTGGTCTGAGAACCCAGACAGGCCCTCCCAGCACCCAAGCAGCAGATTTTGTCAGTAAGTTGTTACAAAACAGAAGTCTACACTTGGATCTCAAATAATGCAGATCAGGAAATTAACAGCATTCTTTTAAAATTTTAGAATCTACTGGGGGGCAGGGAGGGGCACCTGGGTGGCTCAGTCATTTGAGTTTCTTCATTTGGGCTCAGGTCGTGATCCCAGGGTCAGGGGATCAAGCCCTGCATTGGGCTCCGTGCTGAGCGTGAATCCTGCTTGAGATTCTCTGTCTCTTCCTTTGCCCCTCTCCCCTGCTTGCATTCTCTCTGTCTCTCTCTCAAAAAACAAAAAAAATAGAATCTATGGTTTTGAAAGTCAGTGTCACATTACAAAGCAAGCCTTCACAGGCTTAGAAATATTTAATTTAAAGAGCACTACAACCTATGGAAAAGAATATTGTTTTCATAGGAAGTTTCAGATAAGCCAGTTATTAAGAAGACAGGTTTCTCCTTCTGATAACTGAAGCCACCGTAACGAAATGCATAAACAAGCAGTTTGAATCTGTATACAAATAATAAAGCCATTTTTAGTTTCTTGTACAACTCCTACAAATTTCAGAAAATGTCAGGGAAATTATTAAAATGACATCGCATACATTTACACTTAAAATTAAATTAAGATTTGCACAACAATGATTTGTATTGGAGTTCATCTTTTTTTAAAAAAAATTGTTCAATGGGAGTCAGCAATTCTACATATACTAAAATTTATATTTTGAAGTGATTTATCAGAAATTTTCTCCAGTGTTGTCATGGCTAATGAATTTTTCTTCAAAGTTACGGTAACAGTCACAACCACAGAAAGATTCCTTTCCGATTTAAAAAGCATGAAAAATTCTTCGCGATCTGGCATTTGCCATGAGCAACTGATGTCGCTTTCAATTATCTCCATGGAAAATGAAGTTACAATGACCCAATAAATAAATTTCCAGTAACGTGGGCTAAAAAAAACCACATCTGATCAATCAAAATGTCATGTTAATAAAGTATTATTTACTATATTATATAAAATTATGACACCAAGAGTGTTCCGTTTTTTAATTTGTAAGTTCATGCTGTAACTCATGTATCACTGTTGCCCTTGTTATATTTATGAGTAATGAAATAGTTTAAAGAGAAGAATTTCGTGGTGCTCTCCTCTCACTTTTTGAACAAAGGACTTACATCCTCATTTTTCGCTGGGTTTCATAATTTATCTACCTGGACCTACCTACAGAAATTTGCTTCTTAGCAAATTTGTTAATAATGGTGGAGCTCTTTTGACCACATTTCTTAAAGACCACGGACCTTTCTCTGGAGATTATGTCTTCAACCATTCTTTACAATCGCTTCATGAAAAGTGTCCCCTGGATCAGGTGAGGAGAGTTGCTATGGATAACTGAGAGAAAAACCCTTGGGAAGAAATCTTTTTTAAAAATTTTGTGTCCTTAATTACAAAAAAATTGTGTCCTGAAAGAATCCTTCAGATTCCCATGGGAAAACTCCCACCTGCCCAGTTCAGGACAGGGTGCACCTTCTTCCCGCACTGTTAGTGATGGCACTGTGTCAGAACTGGTGGCTGTTGGGACGCCGTCTCACGTGATGAATAGTCAGCTGCTTCCCTGACACATTCATGGTCACTGAAATCTCCAGCCTCATCGTATAAAGAGGTAAAGTTCCAGATCGTTCCCTTCTGCCGAAGTCATTACAAGGAGCTACCAGCTTAAAAGTAAAAACCCACAAAACCAACCAACCAAACAAAATACCCTGGTTTACCTGTGGGACCTCATTGCTTTTCCTACAGCAGGTCAACTTCATTCTTGAGCTAGTGTTTTGTTCTTAAAGAAAAAAAAATATTTTTGCAAAAGTCTATGGAGAGGTTTTGACCTACAAACTCGTTTCTGAGATTTAAAGTGTAACAGCTACCAGATGAGGACTTCACGTCACATGTTTAGCAGATGTATGTTCTCACTGGGTCTGATGTAGAATCTTTTCACTCTTCACATTCCAAGAAACTCCCAGATTTCCTATTTTACCTATCTTTGGTCATTAAATATTGTTTTAGAGTTTATCACTTATTGTGTACCATGTGCTGGGTATTAAAAAGAGAATCCTGTTCCCTGTGACTCTAAATCTTAAAGCCATCTTTTAGCACAAAAAGTTCATTGTCTGAGTTCTTGTGCTTTGTGAGTTTATATCTTAAAGCATTTTTAGAAACAAAATCCAATATCCTAGCCATTGGGCAACTTCTTTCTCCCCGTCTCAGCCATGCAAGGACACATTTTTGTGAATGATACAAGTAAAAGGAATTCGTCTGTAGAACAGGTTTGAGGCTCCTACCAGGAAAGAAGGAGATGTAATATTTGCTGTCATACAATAATTTAAGTTTATAATATTATCAATTGAGTGATTTTAGCTCTCTATTGAGATGAGCAAATCCAGGCAAGGAGAAAATTGTATAATTTGCTTCCAATCACAGAGTAAATAACCAGGAGAGTCAGAATTTGAAATGCCTGTGTGCCCCTACATCCCACATCTATACTGTCTATCTGGATAATAATAAGCATACTATAGGGGCACCTGGGTCAGTTAAGCATCTGACTCTTGATATAGGCTCAGTGCATGATCTTACAGTGGTGAGATTGAGCCCTACATCAGGCTCTGCACCGAGCGTGGGATCTGCTTGGGATTCTCTCTCTCTCTCTCTGCCCCTCCTTCACTCATGAGTTCGCATGGTCTCTCTCTCTCTCTCTCTCTCAAAATAAAAAACTTAAAAGACCAGCATGTTATATAACAATATAGTGTGCATAACAGAGGAAACTAATCTTCAAATGGGAATCAATAATAGATTATTATAAATAAAAGCTCTTTATATTTATATCATGTAAGGGAGTTAATTGACAAGCAGGAGTGGGAGTACAGGCTCTGAGCCCTTCGTCAGGGCTTTTATTTCTATATGCTCTTTTCTATATTGGAAAGAAAGTGAAATATTTGATACGAGAACATGAGAGGACATGCAAAACACGTAAAGTTCTCGAAGGGAACAATGGTTTGTGGAAACTTCCAGTGTTTCTCAAACTTTGATGTCACTTAGGGAGCTTTTCAATGCTTTTCATTTTCAGCTGTCACTCCTGAAGTATGTGGGCATTTTTTAAAAGCCCCGGAAGACAATTTGAATAAGGGTGCTCCACAGAACACACTTTGAGAAGCACCAATCTGGAAATGCAGTTAGGGAGATGGAGTAGAGCCAAAATCATAGCACATGCCCAAGTGGAAACCTAGTCTCAAATCCCCATCATCGGCCACAAGCAATAAAAATTGCATTATTGCAATTTTTGCATATTGCCCTCCTGATGGCACACAGAGATAACTTTCTCTGACACCCCAAAAGAGGGGCCTCCTCATTGCTGATCTGTTGCGGCCTTGTCAGATTCTCACTGTGCTCACGTGCTAAGTTCTGTAATTAACACCAGGAAGAAAAATGGTGCCCGGGGTAGCATGGAAACCGGAATTTAGTTCAGGAAGGAACTCCTTTGCTTGTTCCAGAATTTTACATCATGTAGTTCCAGGCAGTGTCAGCCCTAACATATTCTTTTCCAGCATTAAGTTTGTTCAATTTTCCCACAGTCATATGACATAGCCCTTCCGTGGGTCACTTTTACTCCCACTTCATGCAGACTTTTCCTCACCTGGTGGCCAGAAATACTCTTTAAAATAAATTGAACCAGGGGTGCCTGGGTGGCTCAGTCGGTTAAGCGTCCATCTTCAGCTCAGGTCATGATCTCATGGTTCGTGGGTTCGAGCCCCGCATCGTGCTCTGCGCTGACAGCTCAGAGCCTGGAGCCTGTTTCAGATTCTGTGTCTCCCTCTCTCTCTCTGACCCTCCCCCATTCATGCTCTGTCTCTCTCTGTCTCAAAAGTAAATAAACGTTAAAAAAAATTTTAAATAAATTGAACCATATTTCTTCCATGCTGTAGATCTTCCAGTGGCTTTCTACCACCATCAGAACAACCTGATCCAAATCCTTCCCATGACCTATGAGACACACCACGAATTGGCCCCTTGTACCCACTTGGACATAATTTCCTACTCCTTTCTCCTGATCCACTAAGTTCTACTTGTCACGTTTATGGAACATGCCAAGTGTCTTCCTTTCCAGGACATGTATCTGTACTGTTCACTCTTTGGAAGGCTTCTCCCTCACATATTGCCTGACTTGTGCCTTCACTTCGTGGGGGCCTCTGCTCAACATCATTTCCTCAGAGAAGCATTTTCCGAGCACCTCCCACTGGCTCTGTACCTCCCAAACTGTCTTTTCATTTCTTCCTACAACTTGTCACTGCCTGAGATGATGCTAAGTTATTTTTGAAAATTTACTCTCTGTCTCTCTACCTAGAATATGAGCTCCACCAAGGCAGTATTCCAGTCCTGAGAATATTTAAAAGCTCCCAAATGTTTCAAATGCACAGTCAAGTTTGAAAACCATTTTTCAAAAGGGAAGTAGGGAATTCAATCTTGCTTTGAGTAGTTGTTCTCACCACGGCTTATTGACGGGAAAGAAAAACCAGAGGTCCCTGGAGGCGGGTGGTCCTCGTAGTTAAAAAGCTGTTAGTATTGGGATTCTGGGTGATCAGTCCATTTGGAACGGAGCCCATATCAACAAAGAGATATACGACATAAGGCCCAGGATGCCAAGAGGAAGGGGGCAGGAGTGAGACAAAGTGCCCATGTCCTGGTCAAGGAGGTTGACATGAAGGGACCCAAGCATACAAAATGGGCCAATGAGGCAGGATGAAGGAGAAGTGTGCATCTGACCGGACATGTGGGTGTGTAAGGGCAGACAAGGCATGTCTGGAAAGGCAACTACCTTCTGACCTCACCCTCTGGTAAAGCAAGACTTGTAAGGAACCAGCTCTCTAAGAAATTCATTGTTGGTTCTGGGTCATTGTCGATTCTTCTTGTAAACTGGGGTTCCAGAGCCCCGAACCCAGAAATTCTGACTAGTGACTCTGGGATGAAAGCAGGACTCTGTAGTTTTACAGGTGCCCAGGATGAGCGCTTAAGTGTGTGCTTTCTGGAACACTTCCTGACATCTCATAGGTGGACTGAGCAGCCAGTAAAGCATCTATGACTACATTCAGCTAAATAGAAGCTAGTAAGTTGGATCTGGTTATGTGGTTCTGAGGGTGACCTCCAGTCCATAGCTGGAAAGGTCTCCGGAGACATCTGAGCCTCAGCCATGACTCATCTTCCTACTCTGGATTCCATGTCATTCCATGTCCGTTGCCAAACTCTAGCTCTAATTCCTTGCTTGTCATGAAGCAAGTAGACTCAGCTCTTGCACAAGAAGGAAGAGGAAGGAAATCACCCCTGTTGAGATAGCTCCACTTTGATGAGTACCTTGCTCTCTCCTAATAAAATGGAGGAGCATTAGCTGCTTCGTGCTCCCTACTCTAACGCCCCTGGTCCTGGTGTTCACCAGCTAGCCCTCGAAGTCGTGGCGTGCACGTAACATCTTGCAGTCATGGTGCCAGGCAGAGTGAGGGGACGCCATCTTGACATCTGGCAGACCAACTCTCAGGGAGCCGTGATAGGCCATAGGGCCCAAACCAAATGGCTAGCCTCAAGGGAGGAGTAAACTTTACATTAAATGGTAAAAATTATGCGTCTGTTCCCATACAGGACATCAACAACACCTCGAAGCAGGACCTGTTCTGACAAGCTGGGAAATTACCAGCTTACTAGGGCCACCGGAGCCGTCTCCTAGAATCTCAACCGTCCATCCTGGAGGAAGAGACCGGCCTGGGACGTGTTTGTGTAGACTCTCCCACTGCTTCGGGGATCTCTGCCCGCACACGGGCACAGGCATGCCCCTCCAGGCCACCCTTCCAGGGTTTCCCCCCACATTCTCCTCAATGTGAACTAGGGAGGCCTTGCCTCAGGCCTGGGTCGATTCCCTTTGTCCTTCTTAGACCCACAGCCCCTTGATAAAAACCTCCCTCGCCTCATCTGGGCCCCCGAGGGCAGCAGCACCGAGGCCAGTCTGGGCACGTGGTGGCTACAAGAAGGCAGGGACCTCGCTCACCCCTCTGGCTCCATCCAGAGCCACTCTACAAGACTGGAGCTCAGAACTCAGTACTTCTGGGGGGGCGGGGGGAAGAAGGCTAATTTGTTTCATTAAAAAAATAGGTTTTTTTTCTGCAGGGTGAAGTGAGCCTGGCTGTGTGTTGACAGGAGGGGGACGCTAATCCCCTCACCTCTGAGGGGCTCACACTCAGCCCTGTGCCATCCCGTGAGCCCTGCTGCAAGATCTGACTCCCACATATTTCAAAGGATCACAGTCTCTTCCGGGACATGAGAGATAAATCCCTCAGAGTCCTTCATACCCTCCATTTTCCTATTATTTCCTTGTTATCTACAGACTGCAGAGTCTTTGGATCGTCATTACTAAATTCCGCTCAGGATCTCACCTGATTTTCATCTTAAATTCCTCAAACAGCTTTATCCGTACAGGGAGATTGTATAAAAATGATACGAAAGATGTCAAGATCACTTGCTGATCAAGGAGATAATTTGCCAAAAGTGGATTTCTGAAAAACAGTCCTATCCGTTCACGGTTTACGAACACCCCTTGGCTTTTCTTTCGGAGCAAAAGCTACCGACACTCATCAAAAGGCGATTCGTTTTCGGGGTGTGATCATTTTTGAACCGTAACACTGGGAGTTTTCTCCCCGATTAGTCTGTGTCCTGCCCCGTGTACAGTGGCCTCCGGGGAGGTAGACCAGAAGGATGTGCAGTCTCCCGCCACACACGTGAGGGGCCGTGGCCAAGTCTGACCTACTTCTCAGAAGAACCATGAATTGGATTCAACTGCCTCACTCACAGCCACACAGGTAAAAAGCACACTGCAATTTGAAAGTCCATTGTAACTAATACCTGGCTCTCTGGCAACGCCTTTATTAAAATCAATAAATAGATCATAAACAGTCACACAGGCTAAGCCTCTGTCTGGGGCCTAGGACACAGTAAGTGCTTAGATGATGTGTATTTCCTTTCCTTTCTCTGATCATTTGCAACAACTCTATTTGACGTATCTATTTGATATATTCCTACCAGAGAGGAGCTCGGCTTCCTGTGTCGTGGTTTCAATACCCCCATTTTGAGGAAAGCAAGAATACACACAAATTCGCTCGCTGTCATTATCACTACCGTAATTATCATTATCATCATCATGTTAATAATGTATTCTAAAACACTTCTCGATGGAAACTGGAACTTTTCCCCCAGAACTTCCTGTCCTTTTTCGAAAGCCTTGGGTAGAGTTTTTAATCAATACCAAAAATGAAATCTCAGCTTTCTGCAAGCCTTGATATTTTGGGAGTCTTTGACAAATTCACCACATTCCTAGTGATTGTTCTCTTCCCCAACATTATTCAGAAATGCCAATTAGTTGCCTCTGAAATGCAGCTGTCTGATAGAAACTTGTGAATATCTTCGTTTCCCTGGCGATGCCTATGGATTGCTCTGCATCACACAAGGAGATTAAATAAGGCCTCCGGAGAGTTCATGCTACCTCTAGCTTTTGGTCAACCAAGAAGATGTCCTCCTGGGAAGCCATTAAAAGACCCTCGGGGTTAAAGTCCAGAGCTCGGCTGCCTGATAACAAATGACAGTGACTTCCTGGCCCACCGGGTGCTTTCCCTGGAATCCGCATCCCGTCCCACACGGAAAGGTTGTTTCTCTTGAAATCTCATCTCGTTGCTCCCCTGCCCCTTCCAGAAGGGGCCGTGTTTACCTCCAGCATCTCTTTGGACCAATTTAAAGGCTGACATCATGACTCTTCCCTTTGTCTCTTCAAGCAACAATTTTCAAAACCACTCATTTCGTTTTGCGTTTGACATGAAAGGAAAAGCAAGTGATATTTAAAAAACCCGTCGGACAGGTAATAAAATCCGTGACTCACTAAATCCATACACGGCTTCCCAAGGCTTTCCCACGTCTGAACAGTTACGTGCAGCAAAACAGCTTGACTGTCTTCAGCCACCCTTGAATGTTGTCTAATGATGCAAGGCACTCCTCTGTCTCCTTGATTACATTATGCAGAAAGACTGCCTCAAATGCATCCTATATTTTCGGACACCTGGAAACCTCTAAAATGGCGGCACCTTTGATCATGTGAAAAGAGCTTGCATCGTATGTGTTCTCCACAGAACAGTCTGGATAATTACAAAGCGCTCATCACAAGCAGGCGGGGACTGAAGATTCCTTCCCTCGGGCCACCGTGGCTTTGGAAATCCAGCTCGGCCTTCCTGGCCTTGTACTTAATCTCTTCTGACAATTTTCATGGCTGGTAGTAAGTCATCAGAGCACAGCTGCACATCACGGTCAGTGCTCTTTCTTGCTTTTGCCCTTATTTCACCGTAGACCATGAGAAGCAAGCATGTACAACCTCCCCAAACCAGACCCGCATACAGTTTGGAGAGTCCGGCCCTTGAGGACAACGCTTGTTGGTTCCCTGGAGCCCGCAGAGCGGATCTCTGAAGGAAATAGTTTATTTCTCCCAGATCAGCCTCGCTTTCCCCGCCTGCCCCTAAAAGATTGGGTTTACCTTTTCTTACCTTGAATTTATACCCCTTCCGATGCCCAAGAAACCTATCCTTACTCTCACTTGACACTGCTCTTCCCTCCTGGTTTCTCCTTGTTCAGAGAATTTCAGAAACTCCAATATCGTAGGGCACCTGGTAAATGCTCCGTAGGAATTTGCTGAATGAGCAAGGACCAGTAAGGTCCCGAAAAAGCAGGCGTAAACCAAAGAAGGACCGGGTTGGTCATATACCTCGAGGAGGCCAAAATTCTCATTTTGTTCAAGATGCAAGCCAACAAAGACTCCCAGAACAACAATTCTCAATGATCCAAGATGTCAGAGAAGGAATGGATTAAAGGGAACTGGAGAACTCCAGAAAGGTTTCATAAAAAGGAACAGATTTCATCAGAAGTTGAAAGTATTTTTATGGGTGCAGAGGAGAGAAGAATTCAAAGAGAGGACAATTCAAGAACTATGGCAAAAAATGGTTTGAAAGTGGTTCTATAACTTACTAGGGGCCTAACTTCGGAAAGGGGTTCCCTTACCCTCATTTTCCTTATCTTTTAAATATATACTTTTTTAACTTTTAAAAAAAAAATTTAACGTGTATTTATTATTGAGAGACAGACAGAGTGTGAGTATATTTTGATTTCACATAAGTAATATCAAGTCATATTTTCATTAACATAAATATAACACATAAAGATTGTTACATTGCTAACCTTTCTCCATCACTGCATCTACAGAAATACTAACGAGATTGTATACCCAGTCTCTTAGCGCATTTTTTTTTTATTTTTTTTTATTTTTTATTTTTTAAAATATGAAATTTACTGTCAAATTGGTTTCCATACAACACCCAGTGCTCATCCCAAAAGGTGCCCTCCTCAATACCCATCACCCACCCTGCCCTCCCTCCCACCCCCCATCAACCCTCAGTTTGTTCTCAGTTTTTAACAGTCTCTTATGCTTTGGCTCTCTCCCACTCTAACCTCTTTTTTTTTTTTCCTTCCCCTCCCCCATGGGTTTCTGTTAAGTTTCTCAGGATCCACATAAGAGTGAAACCATATGGTATCTGTCTTTCTCTGTATGGCTTATTTCACTTAGCATCACACTCTCCAGTTCCATCCACGTTGCTACAAAAGGCCATATTTCATTTTTTCTCATTGCCACGTAGTATTCCATTGTGTATATAAACCACAATTTCTTTATCCATTCATCAGTTGATGGACATTTAGGCTCTTTCCATAATTTGGCTATTGTTCAGAGTGCTGCTATAAACATTGGGGTACAAGTGCCCCTATG